>NC_066581.1:211704161-211921661 GCF_024323335.1 Lathyrus oleraceus
TGATCTTCCAATAGCTTGGAGATCCTCAAAAGACCATTCCATCGACAACATTTTGGGAGACATTTCAAAGGGAGTAATGACCCGGTCTAAGATAAGTAACTTTTGTTCTCACTTCGCGTTTGTTTCACAAGTAGAACCTAAAAATGCCAAAGAGGCCTTGATTGATGAATTTTGGCTAATGGACATGCAAGAAGAGCTTAATCAATTTAAAAGAAATGACGTTTGGGAACTTGTCCCTCGTCCGCGAGATCATCATATCATAGGCACTAAGTGGGTTTTTAGAAACAAGCTTGATGAAAACGGAGTGATTACTAGGAACAAGGCACGCTTAGTAGCACAAGGATATAACCAAGAGGAGGGCATAGACTATGAGGAAACTTATGCTCCAGTTGCTCGCCTCGAAGCTATACGTCTCTTGCTTGCCTATGCGTGTTCTAAGGATTTTAAGCTTTACCAAATGGACGTAAAGAGTGCCTTTCTTAATGGTGTCATAAATGAAGAAGTATATGTTTCACAACCTCCCGGTTTTGAAAATGCTGAAAATCCAGATCATGTTTACAAATTAAAAAGAGCTTTGTATGGTCTTAAACAAGCCCCTCGGGTTTGGTATGAAAGGCTTAGCAAATTCCTAATTGATCATGGATATTCAAGAGGTAAAGTGGACAATACTCTCTTTATTAAACACAAAGGGAAGCACATTCTTTTAGTTCAAGTTTATGTCGACGACATCATATTTGGTTCAACTAACATACACTTGGTCGAAGAATTTTCTAAGGTTATGCAGGGTGAATTTGAGATGAGTCTAATGGGGGAGCTAAACTACTTCCTAGGACTGCAAATAAAGCAACTTGATGAAGGTACTGCAGTATGTCAAACAAAATACTGCAGAGAACTGCTCAAGCGCTTTGGAATGAATGACTCAAAATCAATCGACACTCCAATGCCTACCAACGGAAATCTAGAAAAGGATGAGCACGGTAAGTGTGTAGATGTCAAAAGATTCAGAGGTATGATCGGATCTCTCTTGTATCTTTCTGCTTCTAGACCTGACATCATGTTTAGTGTTTGTATGTGTGCACGCTATCAATCAAATCCTAAAGAATCGCACCTAAAAGCGGTAAAGCGCATATTTAGATATCTTCATGGAACATCTAAATATGGGCTTTGGTATTCTAAAGGAAGTGATTGTAGCCTAGTAGGGTACTCCGATTCTGATTTCGCTGGCTGCAAATCAGATAGGAAAAGTACAAGTGGTACGTGTCACCTATTTTCAAACTCCTTGGTCAGTTGGCACAGCAAAAAGCAAGTTTCTGTGGCTCTGTCAACTGCAGAGGCTGAATACGTTGCAGCCGGTAGTTGTTGCGCTCAGATTTTATGGCTTAAGCAGCAACTACAAGACTTCAACATTCAACTAAAACGTATTCCTATCAAATGTGACAACACTAGTGCCATAAACCTTACTAAAAACCCTGTTTTACACTCACGCACTAAACACATAGAGATTAGACATCATTTCCTTCGCGATCATGTTGAAAAAGAAGACGTTGTCTTTGAGCACGTTGACTCCAAAAATCAGCTTGCTGATATTTTCACTAAACCATTGGCAACAGAACCTTTCTTCAACATACGTCGTGAATTAGGAATCTTAGATCTATCTCATTTGATGTCATAAGCATTTTACATCTTAATTATATTATGCCTCACCGTGTGTGACAAGCACTGTTTTAGATGTCAATTATCCTTCACAAGATCTCTCCAACAGAGGTAATATCAATCCTTTCTACAATTTTCTTATTGATTAGTGATTGTGTTTGTTAGAACAAATATGCTTACTCTAGTTGATGTAAAGTTTGCTTGCATATACTTCCTGTCTATAATGTGTGCTCATTAACAATCTGATTTCTGAGCAAAATTATCATGACATAGTGCAACTGCATAATCATACTGCATTAAAACTCATTAAAAACCAGTTCAGCATCAGTATGTATCGACACATACGAAGCCTGCATCGATACATATGCTCTGAAATTAAATTTTTTGAAAAACTGCTTCAGTATGCATCGATGCATCTATCGCATGTATCGATACACAAGGCAATTGTAAACACTAGGCATCGACGCATCCATCGCATGTATCGATACACATGACAATTTTGAAATACTTGGCATCGACGCATAACTCTCTGCATCGATACTTACTGCTGTCATCTGAATTAAATGCATTCTTTTTCTCTCTCATGCATCGACACATCAACCAATCATATCATCTCTTATCTCATTACTTCATCTCATCTGCCCTCAAAAACCCCAAAACCAGTGGCTAACCCTAATCCTTCTCATCTTCACTCTCTCACAAACTTGGTAAAACCCTAAATCTCATATCACCATGCCTCCACGCACCATTCCAGCCAGAGCCAAAGGAAAAGGAAAGGGAAAGGAAGCAGCCGGTACGTCTCAGCAACCACCAGATGTTCCTTCAAATGCCTTAGACATTCTTCATCCTGCCATTGCTGCTGAATTTGAGGAATCCTTCAAGGCCAGGTTGGTAATGAAACCTCATATCTTTGATAAAACAGATGCTGTTCATCTGCACCTAAATGAAGTAGTTGAACTGTTACATGCACAAAGACTTGGGTCCTTTCTATCTACAAAAGATGACTATCATGAGGATTTCATCCGGGCCTTTTATGCTGGTTTACAAACTGGTACAGGCTATATGTTCCGGTGTTCTATCGGAGTCAGAACATATACCTTTGAAGCCTGTCATTGGGAAACAGTGTTTCGAATGCCGCTTCCGTCGATGGCTTTCAAGTCCTGGCATGACCTGCATTTTGATCCTGAATTTGACCTGAAGGACTTTACAACTTCTATCCTAAAGATTGATAGACCGTTGAGTGAGGACGAACACGTCACGTCAGGTATGATCAAACATACTCCGCGTATTCTTCACTGGATCATTACTCACATTCTGCGTCCAACCAACAGTGGCCACTCTCGGTTGGATAGGCCTAGCATACATCTTCTCTACATTCTGCAAAATAAGATTCACTTAAATTGGGCGAACTACTTTGTAAAACGTCTATTTCATGTGCGAGACAGCTCCAAAACTGTGGCTCTAGGGTATGCCTCTCAAGTAATGAAAATTCTCAAGTTTTGGAAAGTTACATTACCTATTGTGCCTCTCCTATCTCCATCTGCAGCTCAAGAATTTGACTCTGCCACTCTATCGCATATGGGATATCGATGGGACAAAGACCGCAAATGCTTCTACTTTTTTGAAAGAAAATCCAAAACCAGAATTTACAACTTTGACGTGCCTTCTGAACGCATCCATGTTGCTGAAGAACAGCCTGATGAAGAAATGCAGGATGCGCCTGAAACAGATGTGCCTCAAGCTGAGGCCAACACTGGTTGGGGTGAGTGGGTGCCACGAAGGTGGTCTCCCACCAACTACGTACCTGAACCTACAGCCCCTCCATTCGCCGGTGGTACTTCAGCCTCAACACCAAATGCGGACATCACTCACATGCTTCAACAGATGGAAATCGTCAACAAAGAACGCCATGAAGAAGCACGGTACTGGCATGTTCAACAAACTGAATGGCACAACGAGCATCGGGACTGGCATGATGAGCATACACGGATGTATCACAATCAACACGCTTGGCACCAAGACTTGGTAAAATGGCATCAGGTGTTCTACAACGAAATGTCCGGCTTTATGGATGATTGTCGTGAAAATCCTGGGATTATGGACAGCTTTAGAAGCATTGAAGTTCAGAATCGATTTAGGCGATACTCCTTCATGGGCCAAAATCCAGACACAATGCCTCCTCCTCCGCCTCCGCCAAGCTACCGAGATCCTGACAGACATGATGAGGAATCCTGTGGTGGCAACAATCCAAATTAACCAATCTCCCTTTCATCTCACTGCATTTCATTTCATATTGCTCATGTTTTATTTTGTTGCACATTGTATGGTTTCGCTTATGTAACTCTTAAACTTGTTCGCACACTTAAAATGCTTTTCAATTTTTGTTTACCTCTATTTGTTATTGCCCTTACTGTTTGAATGATTCTTTGTGAATGATTCTTTAACTTGCAGCTTCTTTCTTTGTGATTGATAGCCTATTATCCATTTTTGCCATGCCCTGCTTCACTTTCTGCTTGATAACTATGGTTCTTCCTCTTTTTGATGTTGACAAAGGGGGAGAAAAATGCAGATATGCACAAACTCAGGGGGAGTATCACACATCTTGCCAAGAATTTGCCATCATCAAAAAGGGGGAGTTTGTGAAAGAATTCTTTAACTTGAATTAACTTTTAATGATAGCAAATTGTGTGATCATCATCCAAATTGGTTGTGCATTGCATTACATGATATATTTGTGTTCTTACTTTGTAATTCATCCCATTCTATTGTTGCATAACCACACATATAAGCCTACATTGAAAATTTCCTTTAAAATAACAATTAAAATGCATTTTATGTCAGTATGTATCAATACATGACCCTTTGCATCGATACATGTAGCCTGTGATTAATCACAAAACAATTCTTGTTCAGTAAGCATCGATACATACGAACCATGCATCAATACATGGAAAGCCAAAACTCTGTGCATCGATACACACGACACCTGCATCGATACATGACTACTTGAGTCAGCCTGTGCATCGATACATACGCATTGAGCATCGATACATATTAGTGTAAAATTCACATGCATCGATACACACGATTCCTGCATCGATACATGATTTGTTAATTTCACCAAAAATCTATGCAACTTACAGTATGCATCGATACACCCTTGTATGTATCAATACACAGAGTTATTTTAAGTCATAACAGCAACTGTTTTTTTAAAGGATATAAATACAGGTTTCAACAACAGGTGAAGGTGACGAATTCATTGAGCAAAAAGACAATTGAACACAAGATCAAAGAAGTGTTGGAGCAATTGTCAGTGAGCACATAGAAACCTGAAAGAGACTTCATCTTCTTCATCTTCTCAATCACTTCTCTTCAAGAACAATTACACATAACAATTCTTGTTCTTTGGATTAAAGAAGTATCGAGATAACGTTCAGTGGTGTGATCAAGCATCTAGCTGTGGGTTGCAGTGGAACGATCGAGGATCTAGCTGAGTCGAAGATTGAAGGGGGTTTCTAGGAAAAACCTACTGGTTTGTCCTTCAAGAACTGGTGTGTTCTTGAGGGTTTGGGAGTCACATTTGCAGAACACATTCAGCCGCAGCGTTGCGTTTGGAGATCGGGGGATTTCGCAAGCAGGTCGTGGAACCGGTGAATTGTTTGCAACTTTGTGCAGGAAAATCTTGATCGAGCTCAGATCAAGTGAAGGTTTATACAAGAAGAGGTTCTTGGAGTTTAGAAATTCTGTCTTTGTATCAAAACCTTGTATCAATGGATTCGGCAATAATTGATAATCAAAGTTCTCAATTTCATTTGAAATTGAGAGGGAGACGTACCCACACGCGAGGACGACGTGGGGAACTTCCTTAACAAATCTCTGCGTATCGTACTCTTACCTTAATCTTCTTTACGTTTCAAAACTGTTTTGCAATTTCTGTTAGTGTGTGGTGATTGATCATATTTCTGGACAGCAGTGATAACAAAACCTTTAGTCATACACCATTGATGTTTATCATCAAACACTCACACACCAACTGTTTGACAAAACGGTTAACTTGATTGTGTTCATTGGAAATAGTATTTGAGGATAAGCGCATTCAATCTGTTAATATTCTGTGTGTATTATTTCTGTCATTCTCATTAAAATCCAGCAACTGCACTTGCGTGTCCGGCTTTCTAGTAGCGGTTCAGAATAGACGGAAATCTATTCGGGACCGATCTTTCCGCCATTTTTGAAAACTCTGATTAAACCTTAAATCCGTTAATTTTTAAGAGGTGATCTATTCACCCCCCCTCTCGATCACTAGCCACACCGTCTAACAAATGTAATTGATGACTATAATGGATGAAGGTGAGGGAGTGGCGAGGGTTGAGATGTGGTTGATGAAGGTTGAAAGTTGATTAGGATTCAGGCTTAAGCTTGAAGCTCTAGGGTTCAATTGAGAATGATGAGTAGGGATGAAGGAATGGTTGAAAGTTCTATGTAAAAGTTCATGATTAATGATTGAAGGTGTAGATTGATGAAGTTCTGATTCAGAGTTGAGAAAGGTGGAAAGATGAAGATCCGTGATGAAGAGTGGTTAGAGTTTTTTTTGTAAGGGTCAAAAACTGGTTGGAGACGATGATGCAATATGCAATGAATGGAGAATGATTGGAGCTTGAAAGTTATTAGGTTATGAGTGGGAGGTTCTTGAATGGAGAGTGATGAAGATGATTGGATTTACCTTACTTTGTGACTGAGGAGGGATTTTATAGGTTGTTAGGATTGAATGGGGATTGGTGCTAATTATGTTATGGAATTCAGTTGGAGTTTGTAGAATCGAGGTAAATTAGTTAGTTGGTTGTGGATTTCAAGGTGGTTATTTAGTGATGTGGCATTAGTTAGTTAGTTCAGTTAAGTGATGATTGTGATGATTTAGTGAGGTGGCCTCATGTTTGTTATTTCAGTTAACCTGACTAAGATAGGATTGATGATATCAATGACTGAGTTATGGTCTTGTTAGGTTTTGATTGGTGATGATATGTCAGCTTGAATCATGTTTTGTGAATTTTATGCACTTTTGGGAATTGTTGTTCTGTTTGGAAATATATAGTGTAACTAGTATGTATGGTTATCTGACTTGCCCAGTGATGTGTTTTGAAATGAATGCCTGCTTTTAGGTCTATTTTTCATGATAATGTTTGATCTGGTTCATTGTTGCAGTACAAGGTTATTGCTTCATGTGTAGGATTATTTTGTACACATTGCTAAATGAATAAGCTGATATCTATTATAATATATTAAAACAGAAGTACGCATTCTCATGCTTACAAGTCTACTCCATTTGTATCACATCATCATATAGTCTTATGTGGCACATTCAAAAACTCATTTTTACTATTCTAAAAGCTAAATACAATTAGGCATAATAACATAACCCGTAACCGCGGGTACCCACCCCAACCCGCCCCGAAGTTGACGGGGAAAACCCGCTTTGACTGGGTTTGGGTTTGGGTTTGGTTTTTCCCCGATTATAAAATATGGGGACGGGTCGGGTAATTGGGACACTAGTACCCACCCCGATCCCGCCCTCGAACCCGCCCCGTTTATTTCATTATGTACATTATTATTTATTTTTGATAATTTAGAATATTAAATATCTGGTGAATATTTTGATATTTTAAATTTAATTTATTATTTAAAATATATGTATGGAATTTTTTTAGATTGTTTAATTTTATTATTTGTAATGTAATTTTATTTTAGAAAAAATAAATATTTCTATTAAAAATATTAATTTCACTAAATGAATGGTGGTGGGGAGGGGATACCCGAACCCGTTTGGGACGGGTTTGAGTTTTGATTCTCCATCACCGTTTGGGTTTGGGGCGGGGAACGGGGACTATTTGGGGATTTGGGTTTGGGTTTGGGGAGATGAAAATCATCCCCGACCCGCCCCGTTGCCATGCCTAAATACAATACTTGTACGATATTGTAGATCATGGGTTCGAATCCTCCCGAAGACGAAAAAAAGTCTCATTTTAAAGATAATAGTTACTTCAACTAAAAATTATTTTAATTTTTAAAACCAAAAGAGACGTGAGAATCCAAACACAATAAAATATTATATTTTCTTAAAATTATAGAAATAAAAATCTATTATTTATCTATTATAATATATTAAAACAGAAGCACACATTCTCATGCTTACAATTCTACTCCATTTATGCCACATTATCATATAATCATACGTGACACATTCCAAAACTCATTTTTACTATTCTAAAAGCTAAATGCAATATTTGTACTCTATTGTAGATCATGGGATCCAATCCTCCCGAATACTTGTACTCTGTTGTAGATCATGGGTTCAAATCCTCACGAAGACGAAAACAAATCTCGTTTTAAAGAAACTAATCTAACAACTCAGCTATTACTCAAACTATGTATATTCTCCTAATAGTTACTTCAACTAGAAAACTTATTTTAATTTTTATACTTACAATTCTACGAATTTTTTTTTAAAATATCCAAAAATTTCAAAAATATACAATTTTTCAAAAAAATTACACAAATGGCCAATTTTGGCCATTTTTTACACTAAGGCGCCACCCTAGTTGGCGCCTACCCTTAATGGGTAGGGCAAGTCGCCACTAGGAGTGGCGCCTATGCCCGTTCCTAATTTTTTTTTTTTTTTTTTTTTTTTATTTTTTTTTTTTTTTTTTTTTTTTTTAAATTTTTTTTAGTTTATGAATTTATATTTTTTCTTAATTATATTAATTTATGTTAAGACATATATATAAATAAATTTTTTTACAAGATATATATATATATATATATATATATTAATTTTTATATATATATATATATCAATTTAATATATATTATATTAATATAATTTATAAGTAATTAATATTATTTGTAAATTTTGGAAAAAAAATTAATTTATATAAGTATAAAGATATGATAGACAATATTTTTAAAGATAAAGATAAAGATATAAAGATAATAAACAGAAAATATTTTTATTTAAATAATAGACAAGACAAATATTACAAAGATATGATTAATCACATATGATGCGGTCCCTGGTACGATCCGCACGGGGGAGGTCTAATTACTCGCCTAGACGGTTCACGTGGTGGTGGTGCTTCCCTATTACCACCCCTTGCCCTAACGCGCCCCCTTGCCGCTTGCCGTTGTGGTTGGGTCGAAGTCCCTTCAGTGCTATAGGAAAGACGAGTCCCCTCTGCGCCCTCGAAGCTTTGTCTCGGTGGGACAAACTGACTACTGCTGGGTGCGCCCTCGAATTGTGGTCTTTGGTAGTTTAGGGTTGAATCGGGTTGGCCAAAGTGCAATGTTTGTTGTGGTGTGTAGTAGTCCTGTTGGTAGTCCTCTTGTATACCCGTGTCGGGGCTAGGTGGAGGACTGGAAGAGCTTGGGAAATTGTCGTGTTGGAAGTGTTGGGATTGGTGGAAGTAGGGGGATTGATATTGTGGTAGGTGTTGGGACTGTTGATGGTGGTGGGAATGTTGAGTTTGTTGTTGGTAGTCTTCATGGTATTGGGATTGAGTTTGTGGTATGTATTGTTGATTTGGTTGGGGGGTGGACATGTGTTGTGGTGGTTGTTGTTGGTAATATGGTGGTGGTGGTTGTTGTTGGTAATAAGGTGGTGGTGGTTGTTGTTGGTAAAATGGTTGTGGTGGTTGTTGTTGGTAATAAGGTGGTGGTTGTTGTTGTTGGGAATACTGTGGTGGTTGTTGTTGTTGGGAATACTGTGGTGGTTGTTGTTGTTGGAAATATGGTTGTTGCATCCGGGGATCGTCCAAATAGAACGGGTCAGACACAATCATTTCTGGATTGGTATTTACTCTATACCAATCCACATATTCCCTTGTCGGCTTCATTTCGTTGGGCGCCACCGGAAATTGTAGAACATAGTGGGCACGGTCTTTCCACATTTTACGAAACTCCTTAGCAAATTCCTTCCAATTTTGGGCATACCACTGGTGGCTGACTTTTTTTAGATGCCAAGGTTCCATAGACATTGGGGGGCCTGGGATTTCTTGATGCATTCCGAATTGAAGCTTGACACGGTCACTCTGGTGCATCTCCACAGTGGTGAACCGCATTATGGTCGTTTTTGCTGTCCAAACAGCTGCATCTTCGGGGTTGGGTTGATGTTCCAATCCCAAATATGGCCTCCAAATAAACTGCAACCAAAAAAGTAAATATGTTATTTATCGAGAATGCATGATATTAATAAATCAGTTAGAAGCTGAGTGATTTAGTGGTAATACATCCTGTGCTCAGAGACGATCCAACAGTTGACGATAAAATATAATTTTATTTTTGGGGGTAAGACTGTAATCCAGTCCGGTTGTAATGAACCTAAACAAAAAAAGATAAATAATATTAGTTACAAATATTTATAGAATAAATATACAAAATGAAATAAGATCATAAATTTACCTAGTTGCGTAGGGGAAGGAGTAGTCATTAGGATTTTCTGGGGCTAGCCTCGGCAATCTCCACCACCCCCATGTTTGGAGCAAAAAAGCACATCCAGAAAATGTACAGTGCTCATTTTGTGCATTTTTACACAAAGAGCTATATAGGAATGCTAATACTACAGAACCCCAACTATATGTGCTTATTCTATCAATGTCCCCGAGCAAACTCAAGTACATAAAATTTATGCTATTTCCCGTCCCTTCGGGAAATAGCAAGTTCCCAAACAATAGCATAATGTAAACCCGGGTTTTTATGACTTTTTCTTGTTCGGAGGATTCCTCAGTCAAAGTTATGGAGTCGTGGTACAATTGTAGGCTAGATAATTTAATACCCTGACCCCTTGCTTTGGCAGACCCCTCACCCTCGACCAGATCTACCCCAACATTTGAACACATATTTGGTTAGGCTGTTGAACATTTCCGGTAACAGGCTTACCATCTATTCTAAGACCTAAAAGCATGTACACGTCCTCTAATGTGACGGTACATTCACCGGTTGGTAGGTGAAAAGTGTGTGTCTCAGGTCTCCAACGTTCACACAGAGCCAAAATGAATTTGGCATCAATGGTGGCATTTACGACATGCATTACATGACCGAAACCCGCACGCTCTATGGAAGGTACGCACCATGGGTCTGGATAAGGCATTGGGTGTGAACGTTGACGAAATTTCTTGGGATCCTTTAAAAACAAACAATATAAACAATCATTATATTGGACTTTTAAAAAACTAATTACAAACATACGAAAGAGGCAATGTTCAAGAAAAACTTACGAATGAGGCAATGTTTGCCCTAGTTCCTCTGTGTTCTTGGCCCATGGTAAGAAGAGATATGACTGCAATGTAGGAAGAAGCTTGGTGGATGAGAAGTTTCGCCTGAGTTCTCTGAATAAAAGTGTTAGTGGTTGATGAAAACTTGCAAGAATGACCCTCTATTTATACTCGTTTTCAAGTAGACTGAATATGCAAAAATGTGACAAGTGTAAGGCATGCGTGGTAGTGTTGGCATGCATTGGTGGAATCTGATGATGCAAAAATGTGACAAGTGTAAGGCATGCGTGGGAATCTTGCAGAATAGGTGCAGACTAGGTGGCAGTGTTGGCATGCATTGGTGCAGACTAGGTGGGAGTTGTCTTGTCTTGGGGAAGACTTGGTGGAATCTGATGATGCAAAAACGTGACAAGTGTAAGGCATGCGTGGGAATCTTGCAGAATAGGTGCAGACTAGGTGGCAGTGTTTGCATGCATAGGTGCAGACTAGGTGGGAGTTGTCTTGTCTTGGGGAAGACTTGGTGGAATCTGATGATGCAAAGGTGTGACACGTGGAAGGCATGCATGGGAATCTTGCAGAATAGGTGCAGACTAGGTGGTAGTGTTGGCATGCATTGGTGCAGACTAGGTGGTAGTGTTGGCATGCATTGGTGCAGACTAGGTGGGAGTTGTCTTGTCTTGGGGAAGACTTGGTGGAATCTGATGATGAAAAAATGTGACACGTGTAAGGCATGCGTGGGAATCTTATTTAAAATAAATAATTAAGCGTAAATAAGATTGAATATTATTTTAAACACATAATCACTATTTTACTTTATTTGTAAGAAACTACTAACACGATTTTAAGAATTTCTTTCCTATAACATGTTTGTTGTCATTTTATGGTGATCTATGTGCTTGCGCTTTTTTTATCACATTTTTTATTATGCCAAAAGGGAGTGTTCCTAGGTGGATAGGTTGGCATGCATTAGTACAGACTAGGTGGGAGTGTTGCATTCAAGGGTGTGACACGTGTAAGGCATGCGTGGGAATCTGCCAGACTTGGTGGTGAAGACTTGATGGGGAACAGGCATGCATGGGAATCTCTGAGACTAAGTTCAGGCTAGGTGGATAGGTTGGCATGCATTAGTACAGACTAGGTGGGAGTGTTGCATTCAAGGGTGTGACACGTGTAAGGCATGCGTGGGAATCTGCCAGACTTGGTGGTGAAGACTTGATGGGGAACAGGCATGCATGGGAATCTCTGAGACTAAGTTCAGGCTAGGTGGATAGGTTGGCATGCATTAGTACAGACTAGGTGGGAGTGTTGCATTCAAGGGTGTGACACGTGTAAGGCATGCGTGGGAATCTGCCAGACTTGGTGGTGAAGACTTGATGGGGAACAGGCATGCATGGGAATCTCTGAGACTAAGTTCAGGCTAGGTGGATAGGTTGGCATGCATTAGTACAGACTAGGTGGGAGTGTTGCATTCAAGGGTGTGACACGTGTAAGGCATGCGTGGGAATCTGCCAGACTTGGTGGTGAAGACTTGATGGGGAACAGGCATGCATGGGAATCTCTGAGACTAAGTTCAGACTTGGTGGTGAAGACTTGATGGATAGGCAGTAAGATTCCTGCAGTATAAATATTCACACACATTTTCGCAAAGGTATTCACAATATCTTCACAGCAATCTTCACAAATACCTATAGCGCAACGCTACTCACCTCCTGCGCACTTCACAACACTTAACTTGGGCGAGGATGAGCCCTCATCAGATATGTTCTACAACCCATATATGAGGTCTGATGAGGACTTAAAGAAGGGTGACCAATTTCGGACCAAGGAAGAGTGTCTGTTAGCAATAAAGAACTGGCACTTGAAAAATTGTGTTGACTACGATGTTATCAAATCAAATCCGGAAAGATACGTTATTGTATGCAAAAATCCGGAGTGTGGATATAGGTTGATGGCATCGTACAAGAAGAAGCATAATGCGTGGGTGATAGGGTCCATATCTCAAGCTCACATTTGCGTCAACACCAACATGGCACAGGATCATCGCAAACTTAGCCATGACATGATCTGCCATTCCATATTACCTCTAGTTGAGGCTGACCCGTCACTGAAGGTCAAAACAATTATCTCCCATTGTGTGGCTGTTTTCAAATATACACCGTCATACAGAAAGGCTTGGTTAGCGAAAACCAAGGCAATTGAACTGGTGTACGGTAACTGGGAGGAATCATACAAACAACTACCACGCTACCTGGCTGCACTACAATTGTATTCACCTGGGACGGTTACTATAATGGAGACCTTGCCTGCACAATCCCCTGACGGAACCCGTCTAGAAGGTAATGGAATTTTCCATAGACTTTTCTGGGCATTCCGTCCCTGCATCATCGGGTTCACATTCTGCAAACCACTTGTTCAAGTCGATGGAACTTGGCTGTATGGGAAATACAAAGGATCGTTACTGATGGCGGTCGCACAAGATGGCAATTCAAATATTTTCCCAATAGCCTTTGCATTGGTGGAAGGAGAAACGGCTGCTGCTTGGAGTTTCTTCCTTAAGAATCTTCGAACGCACGTGACTCCACAAGCTGGCATCTGCGTGATTTCTGACAGGCACGCTTCAATAGACAGTGCATACAATAATCCAGCAAATGGTTGGCATGACCCCCCGTCTACCCATGTCTACTGCATAAGGCATATTGCTCAAAATTTTATGCGGGAGTTCAAGGATAACTTCTTGAAGCAACATTTGATAAACGCGGGGTATGCATTAAACCAACCTGGATTCCAATACTATCGCCGGGAAATAGTGTTGGCAAATTCTGATGCAGGGAGGTGGATCGATAATATCGACAGAGCGAAGTGGACTAGATCATACGACGATGGGGTGAGGTGGGGCCACATGACAACAAATCTTGTGGAATCAATGAACGGCGTGTTTAAGGGCATACGTAACCTCCCGGTAACCGCATTGGTGAGTGCGACCTATTTTCGGATGGCAACGTTGTTCGTAACAAGAGGCAGGCGCTGGAATGAAGTGTTGCAGACGAGTCAAGTATATAGTGATGCCTGCATGAAGTTTATGAGGCAGGAATCTGCCAAAGCCAGCAGCCATCGGGTTACGGAATTCGACCGCCATGGCCACACTTTTAGTGTCAAGGAAACAATTGACCACAACCAAGGGCTGCCCAGACAAGAGTATAGGGTCCTAATACCAGACCGTTGGTGCGACTGTGGTCAATTTCAGGCCTATCGTATGCCTTGTTCCCATGTCATTGCAGCGTGTTCACACAGCCACTTCGATGCATTATCGCTAGTGTCTCCAATCTACAAAGTTGCAACATTGCTCAATGTATACGACAATCCCTTTCCGGTGGTAGCATTGGAGGCGTATTGGCCAGAGTATGACGGGGAAATTGTTTGGCACAACGAATCGCTGCGGCGGAATAAAAGTGGTCGCCCAAATAGCAGGCGCATTAGAACTGAAATGGACGTCGCAGAGAAAATGCAGAGGAAGTGTAGCATATGTAGACAACTAGGGCATAATAAGAACAAATGTCCATATCGTGGATCTAGTTCCACAACTTAGTTTTCACTTTCATAAATCTGTGTACCAAAATCATTTTAAATTAAAGTTTACTTTTTATTCCAAATAGAAGATGACACTTGAACAACAAACACAAACATCTAACATTACAACACCAATTACTAAAACAAAAACAAATACTGGAACAAAAACAAGTACTAAAACAAGAACAAGTACTAGAACAATAACAAATACAACAACAACATGACAAACAACCATTAAAATCTAAGAAATTACAACAGTTAACACTATGTCGTCTGATCCATGCATCATTTGGATGCAATCAATGTCGCTTTCAACTTCAACCCACCAACGTATCGTTTCTCCAGTTTCAAATGAGAACCTTGTTCTAAGCCTCTGAATCCTTCTGATGACTTCACCAGGTTGGTAATCTCCCTCTAACCAAGACATCAAGGACCTTTTTAGTTGGTCCAACGAACGGATGTTCCAAAATTTCATCTCCATTGGAGGTTTCAAAGGCGAGAAAATAACATGCCCATCCCTTTTTAAGATTACTGGTTCAGGATCCGGGCGCCTTGGTGATGTTCGCTGCCATGACGACGGTCTTGGGGATGCCATGAACTCAACTTGATACAGAAGGTGATAGGAAACAGTGGTGAAGAAAATGCAAGGAAATAACACTTTATTTATAGGAAAAGATCTGGGTTGTACACCAGTCTACCTAACCCTAATTAGTGTCGCACTTGATTACTTAATCTTATAGGGAATTAGGGTTTCAATTAGGTCATAACTACCAAACTCTAATTATAACCGATCAATAAACCCTAATTATAATTGATAAATTAACCTTAACATGATTAACCCTAATTCTTCCAAAAAATTTTAAATAATATAATTATTATAAATTATAAATTAATTAGTATATATATAATTAATATATATATATATATATATATATATATCTTGTAAATAATTTTATTTATATATATGTGTTAATATAAATTAATATAATTTAGAAAAAATATAAATTCATAAATTAAAAAAAATTATAAAAAAAAAAAAAAAAAAAAATATTTAAAAAAAAAAAAAAAAAAAAAAAAACTTAAAGGGTAGGCGCCACTCCTAGTGGCGACTTGCCCTACCCTTTAAGGGTAGGCGCCAACTAGGGTGGCGCCTTAGTGTAAAAAATGGCCAAAATTGGCCATTTGTGTAATTTTTTTGAAAAATTGTATATTTTTGAAATTTTTTTGAAATTTTTGGATATTTTAAAAAAAAATTCCAATTCTACTCTATTTGTGTCACATCATCATATAGTCCTATTTGCAATAAATCTTTTTAATAATGTGCAATAAATCTTCTCATGCTTACAATTTTACTCCATTTGTGCAATAATCTTTTATCGTTTCTATATAGTTTACTACTATATTTTTCACATAATATGAAATAATAAACTAAATACAAACAACAATAATAATGTTTAAAAAAATAAAACTCATATATCAACTGATATCAATGATAAAATCAAATAAAATTTTATATTCTAATTAATAAAATTAAAATAATCAATTAATAAAATAATTAAGCTAATATAGTATCTAGCATTTTCAATCCTTATTCATGAGATAACTAAAGCTTGATAATAATATATATAAACTTTAAATTTATTTAACACTAAAAATTAATACATATTTTTAACAATTTAACATTAAATATATAAATCAAAGATAAGTATAAAAAATATATAAGAATCAAAATAAAACATTCTTTATTTTAATTTACAAGAATATATTTTCCTTTTGTAATAAAGTATATCTTTTTAGATGTGATTAATTGTCTCAATTATAATTCATAAAAAATTATTGTAATATAAATTTATTAATAATATTTTGTTAAAATAATTTTAACATATTTAAAATTTAAAAAAATTTAATTAATTAATTTACAACCGCGCATCGCGCGGGTCTTCATCTAGTTAATTTTAAAATGGATGACATGTGAAGATACTGCAGGCAGGGTAACAATTTTTCTACACTATCCTGTGGAAGTTGTGACCAAAACAATATCGTGTTCAACCATAAACTAATGGATCCCATTGAGGTTGTCAAAACAAGTTCATAATTCAACCATTCCAACATGCACAATCATCAAGAGGCAAATTTGATATTGGCTACACCATAGTTCAGGTTGATATATAAATAATATGATAAACTATTGTAGGCTGCACCATAATTCACGTTGATATATTGTAGGATCAGAGCCGTCTCAGTTTTTTCGGAGGCCTTGTGTAGATTTATCATAGTTTAATCATGGCGAAATAAATAGAGGCTCTATCTAACCACTGGTTAACCATTATAAAAATCTTTATGAAGCTCTATTTAGCCACAAGTTAAGTGTGTCAAATTTGAGGCCCTGTGTGGTAGTCCACCTTGCACACCCTCAAAGACGACCATGTGTAGGATTCTTCCCCGATGCAAACATGAGGTGGGAGAATGATTTTCAAACACCAATATGTAGAAGAGTTCAACTAACACTCTCCTCTATTTACAATTTTCTATGAAATTTAATTTGGAAAAAATCGTAGAAGTTAAGGGTCTATTTTGGATTGTGGATTTTGGAAGGTTAAAGTCTATGTTTTCATATATAACTTTTAATTTTAAAAGAAAATAAAAAGAATAACATGATTAGGGATGTCAATGGATAGAGTATTGTAGTGTCTCGTACTTGCATTGTAAAAAATAAATACTTGCACACCGGACCCATACATCTTGGTAGAACTTAAGTTTGGGAACATACCTCTAATTTGTAAAATGAACCCCCCCCCCCCCCCCCCCCCATCATCCAACCATCAAGTTGGTCAACGAATATGTTGGTAAACCCTTTGTTAACACACTTTCCAACTTTTACCCACAAGTAATGTAGAAATTAGTTATTAATCCACTGTCTAATTTCTCTTTGATGAAATGTAAGTCAATTTCGATGTGTTTTATCCTTTCACGCTAAACATAAATATGTGCAATACTAATGACCAATTTACTATTCCAAAACAACTTTATAGGGTCTTCATATTGTATCTTCAAATATTCTAACACTTATTTCATCCATAATAATTCATAAATTTCTTATGCCATAGCTATAAATTCTGCTTCAGTGCTTAATCGAGCAACTACACATTGTTTCTTATTCATCCAAACAACTAGATTTCCAAACAAGAATGCACAATAGTCTGAAGTGGATCTTCTATCATTAAATGAACCTTAAAGATCAACATCAGTGTAAACTCTCGTAGTTAAACCTCGACCTCTTTTAAACAAGATCCCTCTTCATATATTGACTTTGAGATATTGTAGAACACGTTCTACACCTTGCAAGTGTCTAGCCCTTAGATCATGCATAAATTGTCTAACTACACTACTGCATATGCCAAATCAAACCTAGTATGTGTTAAGTAAATAAACTTTTCACTAATTTCTGATATCGGTCCTTGCCAACTATAGCATTTTTCTCCTCAAAGCTTATCCTATTATTTTTATCAATGGGAACACTTGCGGTTTGCATCAAATTTGGAGTCTATATTATATGATTTAGAACGGTTTTAATTTTTCTTAATGATTTTATAAAATCTATATTCTTTTTTATCACTTCGATGATCCATGTGTTTAAAGTGCGGGATTTTTTAAAACTAAATTAAGAGCATCTTGCCATCACAAAGAATCTAAACATCTAAATAACATTTAGAGACTCTTATCTTATAACCATAGCTTTTTATATATATATATATATATATATATATATATATATATATATATAATAAAACGTAAAATTTATACATTCGTGACTAGACTAATGTCCCCAAAAGAAAAATAAATAAATAATTAAAAGATACTAAGGAAGACCTAACTTGTCTCGTAAGTATTGAACTAAACTAATGATGTCTAAATCCACCACTTCCCAGAAAAATTGATAGAAATAATCGATGCATTGTCATGCATTTGATTTGATCCAATGGGGGTTACTTCTATCAACCATTCATTTTCATTCTTTGTAACAATGCTTGGAATGTTGTCTTGTACCATGAGTTTTCTATGCAATGAATTTCTGCAAAGAAAATAGATTAGAAATATTGCATAAAGTGTTGTTCAATGTACTATGAAGATGAAAGGATACCTTTTTCACTATTAATTAACCTGGGTGAGTTCAACCGGGCTTCTTGCTATTTTAAACTGTCCGTAATGTCCTCTCGATACATATTAACCATGCTCACAAACTTTACAACAACTTTGCGTTATTGTCAACATCAATGTGAGTTGCATAATTTTCAATTTTAAAACTTTTCCAATACCACGATGGAACAATATCAATGGTATCAATAAAGATCACCAATGCAATTACAAATATATATTCTGGTTTATGCACATCTGCATAGTCCTTCCATACCAGTTTACTTTTTGGGTTGTCAATACCCCTCAAGTTTCAAAAGAGGAACTTCATATTGAAGGATGGGAAGGCACACCTTTAGAGCGGGTGTTGTAAGGCTTTGACAACTTGGATGATTTATTGTTCTTTTATTTTTCTGTTGTTTTCTAACATACTGCAATAATTCGTTTGTTCATTTGCCTTTGACTACCAAAGCTTTTCTAATCACATGTAAATCCTCTTGCACTTATAAAGGAAGCACATGTTGAGTCCTTAACATCAATGATTGGTTTTGCATGCAACTATGTGACAGGAGTTGGCAAGTTCGATGTCTTTGCAATTACCATAACAACGTGCAGTGGGGTACCACCTTCTGCATTAGACGCTTGCCCAACCATTTTTTACCTGACATCCTGCATACCTCCATCTCTATCCTGGTTATGGAACTTATCTTCCTGTGAGTCATCATTCTTGCTATCATCATTATATTCTGGAATTGTGCCATGCGTAGTAGAATTTTCGCCCTCAAATTGTTTGCTGCCTTTGGTTAGAGGTGTTTCATTATCCAAATTGTTTGCTGCCATGTTGGTCCCTTTTCTCTTTAGAATTCTCTTCTACAATATGCTTACTCACTTTTGTTAAAGATGTTTCATCTTCCAGTGGAGGTTTCCTTGCATTTAGATTTGCATGTTTCCCCTCGTGATTTTTATCTTTCTCCATTGTTATAACTATGTGTTTCTATGAATTTAATTCTTTTCCACATATTGCAATAACTTTTTAATGGAAGCATCCTTAATTGCACCATCTTCTTCCGCGGGCAATTTCATTTTTTTTGGAACAATTTACTGAATGCCTAATTGCTAAACAATGCGTGCATAATTTCGATAATATTTCATATATCACTGACACAGAGAATGTTTAACCATCCCTAGAAACCTTAAATTTGAATCTAAAGCAATCAACCATACACCTCATGCACAATTCAGCGAGCTCGTGTGAAGGCAGGAAACTAAATTGCAAAAAAGAAAAGGTGTATGAGCACACGAGCTCGACCTAAACCTTGAATATAGAAAATGAAATCGACCACATACATAGTAATGTATCTAGGCACCAACAATTAATGTGAAAAAAATAACAAGCCTAAGGCCATTTCTAACGAAACGCTCTAAAATCAATCACAATAGGCCAAAGTGGATTTTAAGACAAGATAAGTACAGTACCCGAACCAAATCCAGAATCCACAAAACACCTAGAGTCTAACCAGCCTCAAATACACTCGCGTGATAGAGATAAAGTAAACCTTAAAACTTCAAAATATCAACAAATGTGGAGCTAATTTGAGATTCAAGGGCCACAAAAGTCAACCACGCCTTGCACCCAAGATGATGAAACTACAAGCCCCAAAACCATTTGAAAACCATGTTGATGATGAAAATGATGATTGTCATGAAAAACCTGGATAAACAAATAGTCCACTCCACAAACCAAAACTGCCACCTAACTAATCCAAACCCACAAAGAGGTGATGACAAACCTTAAATATTGAAACCTTGAAAATCTCAAAAAACATGGAATCAAATAGAAAGTCAAAGGAAGAAGGACAACCTCAAACCAAAAGCAATTAGCATTTGGAGTGAGTGGAGAATTAAAAAGATGAAGAACATATCGAGATCCAAACAACTTTAATTGGAAACAATCATTATGAGGACGACAGAAACATTGATGTTATTAGAGCACAAACCCTTTCAGGTTTAAACCCTAGTTGTGAGAAAAAAATTGGTTGAATGTTGGTGTCGCCGACCGTGAGGGTTTGATCCACCTTAATCACCAACACTACAATAGACAAGGAGGATTTTGGTGTGTGTGTGTGTGTGTGTGTGTGTGTGTGTGTGTGGAGAGAGAGGAGAGAGAGAGAGAGAGAGAGAGAGAGAGAGATTGTTGGAGGTTATGACTAAAATAATTGGAACATATGCAAGATATAAACCATTGTACCAAATTACTGATATTTTCTATTTATCTACAAATTTTACAATTTATATTTGTTTAAACTAGATACAACTAATTTGAACTTGTCAATTAAAACACTTTTTACTTATTTAAAAAAATATCATTTGTTTGACTCGTGTAATAATTCATTTATTAAGTAAATTGAATGAGTCAATAAAGTTCTATAAAAAAAAATAAAGCGAAAATTAATATTATTTTTATTAGGTAGGATTATATGAATTTAGATAAACAAATAAAGATATTCAGTACAATATCAAACTTTTATTAGAACAAAAACCATCACAATGATAAAGCCTTGAAACAAGAACAAATACCAATAAACTAATAATTTATTTTATTGTAGGTAATGTCTCTCCAAACCATTGAAGGAGGTGTCATTTGATGTGATTCTCAACTGTCTGGATTGTAGTGCTTGTTCCATAAGGATGCCTTGTGAGAGTGATTACAACGACAATTGTAACAACGAGCAAAATAAGGATCGGAAATTAAACAATTCCAATGTTTGGGGACACTTTTAAACCTGAATAAAGACTTTATAGGAAGATATAACATAATGTCTTTTATGGCATTTTCTGGTAAGTGATAGTTTGTCGACATCACATCAGAATTACTAATTGCCATTTGAGAAGCCTATGGAGTGAAACTTTTTTCTTTGATTTACTAAGTTGTGACTTTATTCCCTTCACTCCCAAATATATAATAAGCTTCATATTTATTAGTTCAATCTATGTGCGACTAAAACCAGGGGCGCACCCAGAAGTCTATTAAACCGGGGGTGAATAAACTCTGTTACCAATTTGGTCATCTTGTTTTTACCTATTCACATAATTGACCTCCATTTTATTTGAAATATGTATCTTTATCATATATTTTTATCCAAAATATTTTTTTATGACAAATAAGATATATATATATATATATATATATATATATATAATATTATATATATATATATATATATATATATATATATAAAAGAGGGCCACAAAATGCCAAGATACAAAATGAACGGTCACGGAAATACATAAGATGTAATTTAAAAATATTAATTTCATATGTTTTAAATATGTAACATAATACTTGGAATTATTTTTGAAATTAACAATATTTTCAGAAAAATACCAAAGTGACCATGTTTCATACAAAAAAAATCCCCTATAAGAGGAGGCGCCACAGGCAGTGGCGCATGCACTCAAAATTTGAACCAATGTGCCATAGGGTATGGCGTATGCATTCATGTCACTACCTATGGCCATGTGTGCATCCTCTATGATCATCTGCCACAGGCAGTGACTACTATGTTATTTTGGGTATTTATATATACTTCATCCCCTACCCATCATTTTTCACCCATCTTCTAATTCTCTCCTTCAATTTTTATTCAAAATATCATCTTATATTATCAAGAGAAATTCCAATTTGATTTATTCGGAAGTAAAACCTCCAATGAAGATTCGACTTTGGAACAGGGAATAATCCTACTTTGTTACCGCCAAAAGGCTATTGTTGTACACATTGCATAAGTTTATGACTTTATGAACTGAGGATAGTAAATTAGAAGGGTCTTATAAGAACTATCGCACCGCGAAAATAAAGAGTCACCACCGGATTTTATTTATTCCAAAGGA
This sequence comes from Lathyrus oleraceus, assembly GCF_024323335.1. Taxonomy (NCBI): domain Eukaryota; kingdom Viridiplantae; phylum Streptophyta; class Magnoliopsida; order Fabales; family Fabaceae; genus Lathyrus; species Lathyrus oleraceus. The sequence goes on from NC_066581.1 coordinate 211,726,673, forward strand.
AAGGGAAAATATTGATAAAACCCCAAATGAAAGAATGGTCTCGCAACCAAGAGCAGATTCGAAAGTCGGTTATGCAATAGGAAGGTATTAACACCCATCACATCCCCGGTACTTCATGGGAACCACTTGCTCGTATCGATGCATATGGATGTTATTTATCTGTATGTTGCTGGCTATCGGGAATGAGATGAAAGAATGAGATGAAGAGAGAAAATAAGTTTTAAGTTAGTGTGCTCGCCAAGGATTTAGGCCCTTGTGCCTACGTATCCTCATACGTGCAATAAGGAAGTCAAAGCTCCGTAGTTCGGCTCACAAACAGAACATTTGTTTATTTGTTTTTACTGAACAATGTTAATGTTCACGCTTTACTGTTCACTTTCTTGTATAGTCTCTCATGGTAGCGGGAAGTATTAGCTTGTTTGCGGTAAAGTGGATGCACTAGGATCACACTCTAGCAATTAAACATTACTTGCTCGCACATGGAGGCTTAAGTGTCATTCACGGTAGAACGGAAGTAACACGTCCGTTTTGAAAGGTTTTGAAAAGACGTGCACTGAGGCAAAATATGATTTGATTTGTTGGGGTTGATTTTATGTGCAGAGATAAGCATCACATCCTTGGCTAGATACAGTCAACAGTCCAAAAACTAGGGAGTTTAGAGGATAATATTATCCTAACCACTCTTTTTCGTCCAAAAAATATTTAAATTGTGAAAAGAGTTTAGCAAGCCTAATCATTGGAACTTAAAGGGAGACAAGTATCTGACCCTTGACTAAGTACGGCCAATAATCAGAATACTTGGGATTCGAGAGGACAATGGAGTCATAACTACCCTTTTCTCCCTCATAGCACTTAGATCTAACTTGTTTGAATCATTAAATGTTTTAAGGGGGAAGTCAAGTGTCGGGTCCTCAAGCTAGGTACGGCCGACAACCCAAGTACTTGAATGTTGTGTACAAGGACGTACATCCCATTTTTGCATTCCAATTTGTTATGAAAATGGTTTTAAAAAAGGCACTTGACGTTGGATCAAGTGTTTGAGTTTATTATGAAAAATGTGTTTGAAGAATGGAGGTGAGAGATAGAATGAGGTTAATAAGAGAATGGAGAAGAGATATGAATCATGGATCATGGAATGGATGGGAAATACTTGATGTTGGATCAAGTATTTGCATCACAATGGTGTGAGTTTTATTCCGAAAACAACTTGACGTTGGATCAAGTACCTTTTGTTTCTTTTGAAATGCTTTATTTATCATTTTGTTTTTTTATCTTTTTAATTTGCATGCATGATGAATTAACAAAAGCATAAACCTAAACTATTACATCTTCATGGGGTGAAGGGAAATTTAACCCAGGATGGGAGGATGGATCCACACAATACAACATAAATGGATATGGAAGGAATTATACAAATTACAAACCATGTGTCATGCCTAAACCATACAAGTGGCTTGTCACTAAACAATACAAGCTAATTGAATGAATAAAAGTAAAATGGGTAACTTGGATGGTTTGAATCTCACATTCACATGTCAACACGAAAACAACAAATATGGTTAGTATGCATTAACAAAATGGAATTTAAATGATTAACACAAATGCATGAAATAGTGAAATGATGGAGTGATATGATATTATGATCAATGAAAACAATAGATATGCTAACACATCATATCAAATTGAAATATCGTTTTCAATTTGGTTCTAATAACGACAATCAAAGAAGGAACCATTAACTTGGAATTAAAGTCACACAATACATGAACATGACATGTGAAATTAAATCAATTCTTTATTCATAACATGACATATTAATTGAATTAACATGGAAAAATATTAGTGATCACACAAACCAAAAATCCAATGGTCAATCAATATTATTTTTTAGGCATTTTCTCATGATTATCAAATGAGTTGAATTACAATCTAACATATCTAATTAAATTCCTAAGTGAATAATTAGCAATTAGATGGAGTTTTGCTAATATTGCAAACAATAATAAAAGTAAAAACTCAAGAATTACAATCAAGATCTTAAAAGCAAGAATCAAAATCACGAAAGAAAAAAAATAGCATGTCGAAGTCAAGAAAAATAATTAAAATAAACAATGGTCCAAGGGGTTTACATTCTGAAACTATGGGTGCAGAAGCAAAACAGGCGCATAGGCCTCTAGGTTTAAGGCTCATTGAATATTGCCTTTAGGAAAGGGAGTGTGAAATGAAAACAAAGGGTGAGGGCCAAGTATCCAACGCAAGGCCCATGTTCATAGGTCCATCAGCAACTTGGCCATGGAAAAGAATTCAGCACATGCTGAATTGGATCGTTGAGTAAGCAAGCTTAAGTCAAAAGGAACATGTGGGGGTCATTGATTGGGTGCTGAAATTGAATTCAAAATAAAAACGCGCCACACTCACTCTCAGCTCAGGTCAACACTCCCTCTCCTCACCTCCATGGATCACCGGGTCAGAAATTGCTTCTGACAGTGGTGGACACCAAAACATGAATCTCAACCATCATCTTGTTTGTCTCCCTCTCCTTTCCACGAATATCATATTAATTTCATCAAAAATTAAACCTAACTCACTAATAGAATCATGATCCTCAAGAACCCTAATTTCAAGATCTTAAATTAAACCCTCCACACTCTGATTCAAAGCCCCTAGGGTTGGGACCTTGAATCTACTCCCTGAACTCTACATCTCAGTAACAAGAAGAAAATGGAAAGAAATGGTTGAAGCTCACTTGGCCGAGATGCAAATTACTGTGATGATGGATGCAAAAGAACAATCTTCTTTTCAGGTAAGATCAGTTTTGAATCTCTTCTCCTAATCTTTCTCTTTCACCTTTTTTTCGTCTCTCCCTTTTTTTTCTTGATTTTTTGTTGGTGTGAATGGGTCGGAGATTGGATTTGTATTGGATTCGAAATTGATTATGATAATTGAATGTAATTGATGACTATAATGGATGATGGTGAGGGAGTGGCGAGGGTTGAGATGTGGTTGATGAAGGTTGAAAGTTGATTAGGATTCAGGCTTAAGCTTGAAGCTCTAGGGTTCAATTGAGAATGATGAGTAGGGATGAAGGAATGGTTGAAAGTTCTATGTAAAAGTTCATGATTAATGATTGAAGGTGTAGATTGATGAAGTTCTGGTTCAGAGTTGAGAAAGGTGGAAAGATGAAGATCCGTGATGAAGAGTGGTTGGAGTTTTTTTTGTAAGGGTCAAAAACTGGTTGGAGACGATGATGCAATGTGCAATGAATGGAGAATGATTGGAGCTTGAAAGTTATTAGGTTATGAGTGGGAGGTTCTTGAATGGAGAGTGATGGAGATGATTGGATTTGCCTTAATTTGTGACTGAGGAGGGATTTTATAGGTTGTTAGGATTGAATGGGGATTGATGCTAATTATGTTATGGAATTCAGTTGGAGTTTGTAGAATCGAGGTAAATTAGTTAGTTGGTTGTGGATTTCAAGGTGGTTAGTTAGTGATGTGGCATTAGATAGTTAGTTCAGTTAAGTGATGATTGTGATGATTTAGTGAGGTGGCCTCATGTTTGTTATTTCAGTTAACCTGACTAAGATAGGATTGACGATATCAATGACTGAGTTATGGTCTTGTTAGATTTTGATTGGTGATGATATGTCAGCTTGAATCATGTTTTGTGAATTTTATGCACTTTTGGGAATTATTGTTCTGTTTGGAATTATATAGTGTAACTAGTATGTATGGTTATCTGACTTGCCCAGTGATGTGTTTTGAAATGAATGCCTGCTTTTAGGTCTATTTTTCATGATAATGTTTGATCTGGTTCATTGTTGCAGTACAAGGTTATTGCTTCATGTGTAGGATTATTTTGTACACATTGCTAAATGAATAAGCTGATATCATATAGTCTTATGTGGCACATTCAAAAACTCATTTTTACTATTCTAAAAGCTAAATACAATTAGGCATAATAACATAACCCGTAACCGCGGGTACCCACCCCAACCCGCCCCGAAGTTGACGGGGAAAACCCGCTTTGACTGGGTTTGGGTTCGGGTTTGGTATTTCCCCGATTATAAAATATGGGGACGGGTCGGGTAATTGGGACACTAGTACCCACCCCGATCCCGCCCTCAAACCCGCCCCGTTTATTTCATTATGTACATTATTATTTATTTTTGATAATTTAGAATATTAAATATCTGGTCAATATTTTGATATTTTAAATTTAATTTATTATTTAAAATATTTGAAATATATGTATGGAATTTTTTTAGATTGTTTAATTTTATTATTTGTAATGTAATTTTATTTTGGAAAAAATAAATATTTCTATTAAAAATATTAATTTCACTAAATGAATGGTGGTGGGGAGGGGATACCCGAACCCGTTTGGGACGGGTTTGAGTTTTGATTCTCCATCACCGTTTGGGTTTGGGGCGGGGAACGGGGACTATTTGGGGATTTGGGTTTGGGTTTGGAGATGAAAATCGTCCCCGACCCGCCCCGTTACCATGCCTAAATACAATACTTGTACGATATTGTAGATCATGGGTTCGAATCCTCCCGAAGACGAAAAAAAGTCTCATTTTAAAGAAAATGATCTAAGAACCCAACTATTACTCTAACTATGTATATTCTCCTAATAGTTACTTCAACTAAAAATTATTTTAATTTTTAAAACCAAAAGAGACGTGAGAATCCAAACACAATAAAATATTATATTTTCTTAAAATTATAGAAATAAAAATCTATTATTTATCTATTATAATATATTAAAACAGAAGCACACATTCTCATGCTTACAATTCTACTCCATTTATGCCACATTATGATATAATCATAGGTGACACATTCCAAAACTCATTTTTACTATTCTAAAAGCTAAATGCAATATTTGTACTCTATTGTAGATCATGGGATCCAATCCTCCCGAATACTTGTACTCTATTGTAGATCATGGGTTCAAATCCTCACGAAGACGAAAAAAAATCTCGTTTTAAAGAAAATAATCTAACAACTCAACTATTACTCAAACTATGTATATTCTCCTAATAGTTACTTCAATTAGAAAACTTATTTTAATTTTTAAAATCAAAAGAGATGTGAGAATCCAAACACATTAAAATATTATATTTTCTTAAAATTATAGCAATAAGAATTTATTATCTATTATAATATATTAAAACAAAAGCACTCATTCTCATATTTACAATATAATATATTAAAACAGAAGCATACATTCTCATACTTACAATTCTACTCTATTTGTGTCACATCATCATATAGTCCTATTTGCAATAAATCTTTTTAATAATGTGCAATAAATCTTCTCATGCTTACAATTTTACTCCATTTGTGCAATAATCTTTTATCGTTTCTATATAGTTTACTACTATATTTTTCACATAATATGAAATAATAAACTAAATACAAACAACAATAATAATGTTTAAAAAAATAAAACTCATATTTCAACTGATATCAATGATAAAATCAAATAAAATTTTATATTCTAATTAATAAAATTAAAATAATCAATTAATAAAATAATTAAGCTAATATAGTATCTAGCATTTTCAATCCTTATTCATGAGATAACTAAAGCTTGATAATAATTATATATAAACTTTAAATTTTATTTAACACTAAAAATTAATACATATTTTTAACAATTTAACATTAAATATATAAATCAAAGATAAGTTAAAAAATATATAAGAATCAAAATAAAACATTCTTTATTTTAATTTACAAGAATATATTTTCCTTTTGTAATAAAGTATATCTTTTTAGATGTGATTAATTGTCTCAATTATAATTCATAAAAAATTATTGTAATATAAATTTATTAATAATATTTTGTTAAAATAATTTTTAACATATTTAAAATTAAAAAAAATTTAATTAATTAATTTACAACCGCGCATCGCGCGGGTCTTCATCTAGTTAATTTTAAAATGGATGACATGTGAAGATACTGCAGGCAGGGTAACAATTTTTCTACATTATCCTGTGGCAGTTGTGACCAAAACAATATCGTGTTCAACCAGAAACTAATGGATCCCATTGAGGTTGTCAAAACAAGTTCATAATTCAACCATTCCAACATGCACAATCATCAAGAGGCAAATTTGATATTGGCTACACCATAGTTCAGGTTGATATATAAATAATATGATAAACTATTGTAGGCTGCACCATAATTCACGTTGATATATTGTAGGATCAGAGCCGTCTCAGTTTTTTCGGAGGCCTTGTGTAGATTTATCATAGTTTAATCATGGCGAAATAAATAGAGGCTCTATCTAACCACTGGTTAACCATTATAAAAATCTTTATGAAGCTCTATTGAGCCACAAGTTAAGTGTGTCAAATTTGAGGCCCTGGGTGGTAGTCCACCTTGCACACCCTCAAAGACGACCATGTGTAGGATTCTTCCCAGGTGCAAACATGAGGTGGGAGAATGATTTTCAAACACCAATATGTAGAAGAGTTCAACTAACACTCTCCTCTATTTACAATTTTCTATGAAATTTAATTTGGAAAAAATCGTAGAAGTTAAGGGTCTATTTTGGATTGTGGATTTTGGAAGGTTAAAGTCTATGTTTTCATATATAACTTTTAATTTTAAAAGAAAATAAAAAGAATAACATGATTAGGGATGTCAATGGATAGAGTATTGTAGTGTCTCGTACTTGCATTGTAAAAAATAAATACTTGCACACGGGACCCATACATCTTGGTAGAACTTAAGTTTGGGAACATACCTCTAATTTGTAAAATGAACCCCCCCCCCCCCCCCCCCCATCATCCAACCATCAAGTTGGTCAACGAATATGTTGGTAAACCCTTTGTTAACACACTTTCCAACTGTTACCCACAAGTAATGTAGAAATTAGTTATTAATCCACTGTCTAATTTCTCTTTGATGAAATGTAAGTCAATTTCGATGTGTTTTATCCTTTCACGCTAAACATAAATATGTGCAATACTAATGACCAATTTACTATTCCAAAACAACTTTATAGGGTCTTCACATTATATCTTCAAATATCCTAACACTTGTTTCATCCATAATAATTCATAAATTTCTTATGCCATAGCTATAAATTCTGCTTCAGTGCTTAATCGAGCAACTACACATTGTTTCTTATTCATCCAAACAACTAGATTTCCAAACAAGAATGCACAATAGTCTGAAGTGGATCTTCTATCATTAAATGAACCTAAAAAACAACATTTGTGTAAACTCTCGTAGTTAAACCTCGACCTCTTTTAAACAAGATCCCTCTTCATAGATTGACTTTGAGATATTGTAGAACACGTTCTACACCTTGCAAGTGTCTATCCCTTAGATCATGCATAAATTGTCTAACTACACTACTGCATATGCCAAATCCAACCTAGTATGTGTTAAGTAAATAAACTTTTCACTAATTTCTGATATCGGTCCTTGCCAACTTTAGCATTTTTCTCATCAAGGCTTATCCTATTATTTTTACCAATGGGAACACTTGCGGTTTGCATCAAATTTGGAGTCTATATTATATGATTTAGAACTGTTTTAATTTTTCTTAATGATTTTATAAAATCTATATTCTTTTTTATCGCTTCGATGATCCATGTGTTTAAAGTGCGGGATTTTTTAAAACTAAATTAAGAGCATCTTGCCATCATAAAGAATCTAAACATCTAAATAACATTTAGAGCCTCTTATCTTATAACCATAGCTTATATATATATATATATATATATATATATATATATATATATATATTATATATATATATATATATATTATATATATATATATATATATATAAAACGTAAAATTTATACATTGGTGACTAGACTAAAGTCCCCAAAAGAAAAATAAATAAATAATTAAAAGATACTAAGGAAGACCTAACTTGTCTCGTAAGTATTGAACTAAACTAATGACGTCTAAATCCACCACCTCCCAGAAAAATTGATAGAAATAATCGATGCATTGTCATGCATTTGATTTGATCCAATGGGGGTTACTTCTATCAACCATTCATTTTCTTTCTTTGTAACAATGCTTGGAATGTTGTCTTGTACCATGAGTTTTCTATGCAATGAATTTCTGCAAAGAAAATAGATTAGAAATATTGCACAAAGTGTTGTTCAATGTACTATGAAGATGAAAGGATACCTTTTTCACTATTAATTAACCTGTGTGAGTTCAACCGGGCTTCTTGCTATTTTAAACTGTCCGTAATGTCCTCTCGATACATATTAACCATGCTCACAAACTTTACAACAACTTTGCGTTATTGTCAACATCAATGTGAGTTGCATAATTTTCAATTTTAAAACTTTTCCAATACCACGATGGAACAATATCAATGGTATCAATAAAGATCACCAATGCAATTACAAATATATATTCTGGTTTATGCACATCTGCATAGTCCTTCCATACCAGTTTACTTTTTGGGTTGTCAATACCCCTCAAGTTTCAAAAGAGGAACTTCATATTGAAGGATGGGAAAGCACACCTTTAGAGCGGGTGTTGTAAGGCCTTGACAACTTGGATGATTTATTGTTCTTTTATTTTTCGGTTGTTTTCTAACATACTGCAATAATTCGTTTGTTCATTTGCCTTTGGCTACCAAAGTTTTTCTAATCACATGTAAATCCTCTTGCACTTATAAAGGAAGCACATGTTGAGTCCTTAACATCAATGATTGGTTTTGCATGCAACTATGTGACATGAGTTGGCAAGTTCGATGTCTTTGCAATTACCATAACAACGTGCAGTGGGGTACCACCTTCTGCATTAGACGCTTGCCCAACCATTTTTTTACCTGACATCTTGCATACCTCCATCTCTATCCTGGTTATGGAACTTATCTTCCTGTGAGTCATCATTCTTGCTATCATCATTATATTCTGGAATTGTGCCATGCGTAGTAGAATTTTCGCCCTCAAATTGTTTGCTGCCTTTGGTTAGAGGTGTTTCATTATCCAGATTCACATGTTGGTCCCTTTTCTCTTTAGAATTCTCTTCTACAATATGCTTACTCACATTTGTTAAAGATGTTTCATCTTCCAGTGGAGGTTTCCTTGCATTTAGAGTTGCATGTTTCCCCACGTGATTTTTATCTTTATCCATTGTTATAACTATGTGTTTCTATGAATTTAATTCTTTTCCACATATTGCAATAACTTTTTAATAGAAGCATCCTTAATTGCATCATCTTCTTCCGCGGGCAATTTCAATTTTTTTGGAACAATTTACTGAATGCCTAATTGCTAAATAATGCGTGCATAATTTCGATAATCTTTCATATATCACTGACAGAGAGAATGTTTAACCATCCCTAGAAACCTCAAATTTAAATCTAAAGCAATCAACCATACACCTCATGCACAATTCAGCGAGCTCGTGTGAAGGCAAGAAACTAAATTGCAAAAAAGAAAAGGTGTATGTGCACACGAGCTCGACCTAAACCTTGAATATAGAAAATGAAACCAACCACATAAATAGTAATGTATCTAGGCACCAACAATTAATGTGAAAAAAATAACAAGCCTAAGGCCATTTCTAACGAAACGCTCTAAAATCAATCACAATAGGCCAAAGTGGATTTTAAGACAAGATAAGTACAATACCCGAACCAAATCCAGAATCCACAAAACACCTAGAGTCTAACCAGCCTCAAATACACTCGCGTGATAGAGATAAACTAAACCTTAAAACTTGAAAATCTCAAGAAATGTGGAGCCAATTTGAGATTCAAGGGCCACAAAAGTCAATCACGCCTTGCACCCAAGATGATGAAACTACAAGCCCCAAAACCATTTGAAAACCATGTTGATGATGAAAATGATGATTGTCATGAAAAATCTGGATAAACAAATAGTCCACTCCACAAACCAAAACTGCCACCTAACTAATCCAAACCCACAAAGAGGTGATGACAAACCTTAAATATTGAAACCCTGAAAATCTCAAAAAACATGGAATCAAATAGAAAGTCAAAGGAAGAAGGACAACCTCAAACCAAAAGCAATTAGCATTTGGAGTGAGTGGAGAATTAAAAAGATGAAGAACATATCGAGATCCAAACAACTTTAATTGGAAACAATCATTATGAGGACGACAGAAACATTGATGTTATTAGAGCACAAACCCTTTCAGGTTTAAACCCTAGTTGTGAGAAAAAAATTGGTTGAATGTTGGTGTCGCCGACCGTGAGGGTTTGATCCACCTTAATCACCAACACTACAATAGACAAGGAGGATTTTGGTGTGTGTGTGTGTGTGTGTGTGAGAGAGAGAGAGAGAGAGAGAGAGAGAAAGAGAGAGAGAGAGAGATTGTTGGAGGTTCTGACTAAAATAATTGGAACATATGCAAGATATAAACCATTGTACCAAATTACTGATATTTTCTATTTATCTACAAAATTTACCATTTATATTTGTTTAAACTAGATACAACTAATCTGAACTTGTCAGTTAAAACACTTTTTACTTATTTAAAAAAATATCATTTGTTTGACTCGTGTAATAATTCATTTATTAAGTAAATTGAATGAGTCAATAAAGTTCTATAAAAAAAAAATAAAGCGAAAATTAATATTATTTTTATTAGGTAGGATTATATGAATTTAGATAAACAAATAAAGATATTCAGTACAATATCAAACTTTTATTAGAACAAAAACCATCACAATGATAAAGCCTTGAAACAAGAACAAATACCAATAAACTAATAATTTATTTTATTGTAGGTAATGTCTCTCCAAACCATTGAAGGAGGTGTCATTTGATGTGATTCTCAACTGTCTGGATTGTAGTGCTTGTTCCATAAGGATGCCTTGTGAGAGTGATTACAACGACAACTGTAACAACGAGCAAAATAAGGATCGGAAATTAAACAATTCCAATGTTTGGAGACACTTTTAAACCTGAATAAAGACTTTATAGGAAGATATAACATAATGTCTTTTATGACATTTTCTGGTAAGTGATAGTTTGTCGACATCACATCAGACTTACTAACTGCCATTTGAGAAGCCTATGGAGTGAATCTTTCTTCTTTGATTTATTAAGTTGTGACTATATTCCCTTCACTCCCAAATATATAATAAGCTTCATATTTATTAGTTCAATCTATGTGCGACTAAAACCAGGGGCGCACCCAGAAGTCTATTAAACCGGGGGTGAATAAACTTTGTTACCAATTTGGTCATCTTGTTTTTACCTATTCACATAATTGACCTCCATTTTATTTGAAATATGTATCTTTATCATATATTTTATCCAAAATATTTTTTATGACAAATAAGATATATATATATATATATATATATATATATATATATATATATATATATATATGTATATATATATATATATATATATATATATATATATAGAAGAGGGGCACAAAATGCCAAGATACAAAATGAACGGTCACGGAAATACATAAGATGTAATTTAAAAATATTAATTTCATATGTTTGAAATATGTAACATAATACTTGGAATTATTTTTGAAATTAACAATATGTTCAAAAAAATACCAAAGTGACCATGTTTCATACAAAAAAAATCCCCTATAAGAGGAGGCGCCACAGGCAGTGGCGCATGCACTCAAACTTTGAACCAATGTGCCATAGGGTATGGCGCATGCATTCATGTCACTACCTATGGCCATGTGTGCATCCTCTATGATCATCTGCCACAGGCAGTGACTACTATGTTATTTTGGGTATTTATATATACTTCATCCCCTACCCATCATTTTTCACCCATCTTCTAATTCTCTCCTTCAATTTTTATTCAAAATATCATCTTATATTATCAAGAGAAGTTCCAATTTGATTTATTCGGAAGTAAAACCTCCAATGAAGAATCGACTTTGAAACAGGGAATAATCCTACTTTGTTACCGCCAAAAGGCTATTGTTGTACACATTGCATAAGTTTATGACTTTATGAACTGAGGATAGTAAATTAGAAGGGTCTTATAAGAACTATCGCACCGCGAAAATAAAGAGTCACCACCGGATTTTATTTATTCCAAAGGAAAGGGAAAGTATTGATAAAACCCCAAATGAAAGAATGGTCTTGCAACCAAGAGAGGATTCGGAAGTCGGTTATGCAATACGAAGGTATTAACACCCATTACATCCCCGGTACTTCATGGGAACCACTTGCTCGTATCGATGCATATGGATGTTATTTATCTGTATATTGCTGGCTATCGGGAATGAGATGAAAGAATGAGATGAAGAGAGAAAATAAGTTTTAAGTTAGTGTGCTCGCCAAGGATTTAGGCCCTTGTGCCTACGTATCCTCATACGTACAATAAGGAAGTCAAAGCTCCGTAGTTCGGCTCACAAACAGAACATTTGTTTATTTGTTTTTACTGAACAATGTTAATGTTCACGCTCTACTGTTCACTTTCTTGTATAGTCTCTCATGGTAGCGGGAAGTATTAGCTTGTTTGCGGTAAAGTGGATGCACTAGGATCACACTCTAGTAGTTAAACATTACTTGCTCGCACATGGAGGCTTAAGTGTCATTCACGGTAGAACGGAAGTAACACGTCCTTTTTGAAAGGTTTTGAAAAGACGTGCATTGAGGTAAAATATGATTTGATTTGTTGGGGGTGATTTTATGTGCAGAGATAAGCATCACATCCTTGGCTAGATACAGTCAACAGTCCAGAAACTAGGGAGTTTAGAGGATAATATTATCCTAACCACTCTTTTTCGTCCAATACTTGGGATTCGAGAGGACAATGGAGTCATAACTACCCTTTTCTCCCTCATAGCACTTAGATCTAACTTGTTTGAATCATTAAATGTTTTAAGAGGGAAGTCAAGTGTCGGGTCCTCAAGCTAGGTACGGCCGACAACCCAAGTACTTGAATGTTGTGTACAAGCACGTACATCCCATTTTTGCATTCCAATTTGTTATGAAAATGGTTTTAAAAAAGGCACTTGACATTGGATCAAGTGTTTGAGTTTATTATGAAAAATGTGTTTGAAGAACAAAGGTGAGAGATAGAATGAGGTTAATAAGAGAATGGAGAAGAGATATGAATCATGGATCATGGAATGGATGGGAAATACTTGATGTTGGATCAAGTATTTGCATCGCAATGGTGTGAGTTTTATTCCGAAAACAACTTGACGTTGGATCAAGTACCTTTTGTTTCTTTTGAAATGCTTTATTTATCATTTTGTTTTTTTATCTTTTTAATTTGCATGCATGATGAATTAACAAAAGCATAAACCTAAACTATTACATCTTCATGGGGTGAAGGGAAATTTAACCCAGGATGGGAGGATGGATCCACACAATACAACATAAATGGATATGGAAGGAATTATACAAACTACAAACCATGTGTCATGCCTAAACAATGGTCCAAGGGGTTTACATTCTGAAACTATGGGTGTTGAAGCAAAACAGGCGCATTGGCCTCTAGGTTTGAGGCCCATTGAATATTGCCTTTAGGAAAGGGAGTGTGAAATGAAAACAAAGGGTGAGGGCCAAGTATCCAACGCAAGGCCCATGTTCATAGGTCCATCAGCAACATGGCCATGGAAAAGAATTCAGCACATGCTGAATTGGATCATTGAGTAAGCAAGCTTAAGTCAAAAGGCACATGTGGGGGTCATTGATTGGGTGCTGAAATTGAATTCAAAATAAAAACGCGCCACACTCACTCTCAGCTCAGGTCAACACTCCCTCTCCTCACCTCCATGGATCACCGGGTCAGAAATTGCTTCTGACAGTGGTGGACACCAAAACATGAATCTCAACCATCATCTTGTTTGTCTCCCTCTCCTTTCCATGAATATCATGTTAATTTCATCAAAAATTAAACCTAACTCACTAATAGAATCAGGATCCTCAAGAACCCAAATGTCAAGATCTTAAAATAAACCCTCCACACTCTGATTCAAAGCCCCTAGGGTTGGGACTTTGAATCTACTCCCTGAACTCTACATCTCAGTAACAAGAAGAAAATGGAAAGAAATGGTTGAAGCTCACTTGGCCGAGATGCAAATTACTGTGATGATGGATGCAAAAGAACAATCTTCTTTTCAGGTAAGATTAGTTTTGAATCTCTTCTCCTAATCTTTCTCTTTCACCATTTTTTCGTCTCTCTATTTTTTTTCTCGATTTTTTGTTGGTGTGAATGGGTTGGAGATTGGATTTGTATTGGATTCGAAATTGATTATGATAATTGAATGTAATTGATGACTATAATGGATGAAGGTGAGGGAGTGGCGAGGGTTGAGATGTGGTTGATGAAGGTTGAAAGTTGATTAGGATTCAGGCTTAAGCTTGAAGCTCTAGGGTTCAATTGAGAATGATGAGTAGGGATGAAGGAATGGTTGAAAGTTCTATGTAAAAGTTCATGATTAATGATTGAAGGTGCAGATTAATGAAGTTTTGATTAAGAGTTGAGAAAGGTGGAAAGATGAAGATCCGTGATGAAGAGTGGTTGGAGTTTTTTTTGTAAGGGTCAAAAACTGGTTGGGGACGATGATGCAATGTGCAATGAATGGAGAATGATTGGAGCTTGAAAGTTATTAGGTTATGAGTGGGAGGTTCTTGAATGGAGAGTGATGAAGATGATTGGATTTGCCTTAATTTGTGACTGAGGAGGGATTTTATAGGTTGTTAGGATTGAATGGGGATTGGTGCTAATTATGTTATGGAATTCAGTTGGAGTTTGTAGAATCGAGGTAAATTAGTTAGCTGGTTGTGGATTTCAAGGTGGTTAGTTAGTGATGTGGCATTAGTTAGTTAGTTCAGTTAAGTGATGATTGTGATGATTTAGTGAGGTGGCCTCATGTTTGTTATTTCAGTTAACCTGACTAAGATAGGATTGATGATATCAATGACTGAGTTATGGTCTTGTTAGGTTTTGATTGGTGATGATATGTCAGCTTGAATCATGTTTTGGGAATTTTATGCACTTTTGGGAATTGTTGTTCTGTTTGGAATTATATAGTGTAACTAGTATGTATGGTTATCTGACTTGCCCAGTGATGTGTTTTGAAATGAATGCCTGCTTTTAGGTCTATTTTTCATGATAATGTTTGATCTGGTTCATTGTTGCAGTACAAGGTTATTGCTTCATGTGTGTTGGTTTGTTGCAAGTATTCTGCAGAATTTGATAAGGCCTTGTGTTTTGCAGGTGTGTTAAAGACTTAGTTGGCTCGATTTATGCAATGGGTTTTATCTTGGAATGTTACAGGATTGTGATGCTGCATTGTTTGGTAATGCTGCAGGTTTAAAGTGGTTTGGTGTGCATGACCATGCTTGAGATATATAATTGATGTAATTGATGCATTTGGTTGAAGTGAGGTATGGTTTTATTATGTTGCAAACTGACTTGGGATGACTTGCCTATGTTCTGACTTATTATACTACAAGTCTTGTGCATGGTTGCAACAAGAATCTGCAATTGGATACTATGCCATGCAACTTGCTACGATAGGTTTGTTCCTTTGTCATTGGTTTCATGACGTCTAGGTATGTATGTTGGTGCAATGCAATGGTCTGTTTTGTTGAGCATGTTTGGCACATGGTTCACATTGGATATGCATTGGATTCTTATGGACTTGGTGCTTACATTACCTTGGTTCTGTGTAGTAGGTTTGAAGTGGTTTAACAGATGGATTATGAGCCCAGTGGTGCTGCAAGTTCACAAGCCTTGATATGGTTCTGCAGCAATGTTCTGCAGCAACGGGAATGCAGGTCAAAGTGTTTTAAGAAGTTAAGGTCTATGATGAATGTAGATAACTTAGACACAATGAATTACGTGGTGTGTTGAATTGTAATTCATTATGGAGAAATAGGCAGTGTTCAACTGAAACAAGGATGTGTCAAAACATGTAGTGTGCGTCGAGTTGTATTAGATGTCGAAGTGTCAGAGTAGGTTGCTTGAGACATGATTTTGACTTAGACCAAAATAGGTATTTTGGGCCTTTGTAATTTTTTGGGCTTTAGCATAGGGAGCAAGATAGCTCAATTATAAATAGAGAGAGTAACCCCTATTTTTATAGCAATCTTGTAATCACTTGGAGTTGCAAAATTAACGAGATTTTTCACAGGCTGTGGACAGAGAGAGAGACTTTGCTGAAATCATCTTCTTCCCCAATTTCCGTTAAATCCTAATTTTCTTTCTTTTTCATTTTTTTCTTGTTTTCATCATCATTGTGCAGCAATACAATCTTGCAACCAAAGTTGGTTGATTCACTCAAGTGAAGAGTGAATAACAAGTCAAAATTTGACCGATTGATTGAATCTTGTTTATCAAGATTGACTAGAAACTATTCAAAGTTTTAGGTTTAATTCCAACAGTAAAAATGTTCAGAAGTGGAAGGAGGTCTTGACAGAGATTTTGTATGTTTATTATAGCCCTATTTTACTTGATATTGTTAGCATAAATTTGAGTCTTATAATATGAGTAACTGGTATAATGAAAAAAAACCAATTATTAACATTTTAAGCATCAATAGTTAAAAAATCTTGAAAATCCTAAATTTTGAAACTCTACAAAATTTAATCAATAGATCGAATTCCTTAAATTTGTCTAAATCCAATATCAAAGCATTCACTTGAACCTTGAAAACATTTATTGAATTGATTTTCTCACAACATAAACAAATACCCAAAAACATAGAAATTTCAATCAAGATGAAAAGACTATATTGTCTCCTTCAATTTAAGATAAGATTGAAAAGTCCTCAATTATATTAATGAAACACTTATCTTCAAATTAATTTATTTAAGTCTCTTCAGATAAAATCCCTTAATATTTTGAATTAATAAGAGTTTTGAATTTTGATTTCAGGAGATAATGTAATGAAAACAATAATGGGTAACCCTCTATAAAAATGGTTAAGGTTTACATATAAATAATGAGCGGGAAAAAAATTAATTTTAATACATTGAAAATTGAAAAAAAAAATGTGTGTATGATTTGAATTACATAAATGATTATTTGAATCAATATTTACAATAAAATGAATCAAATAATCATAGGTACGTTTTGAGTTGAATCACCATTAAAGAATGTCGTTTAAAATCAAATTCAACTAAATGATTTGAATCATCCAAATCTAATTCAAAATTTGTAGTATGATCAGTTTAATCCTAAGGCATTTTGTAATTAGTGAGATCTGACTTATAACATTAACCATTTAATTCCAATTTTACATCATTAAAAAAATCTAGGTTTTAATTTACGAGAATGTACTCTCATAACAATGACAGATGGTTGGTAAACAAGTGGTTCCCATACATTTCCATTGAACTTGGCACAAGGTTAAAGATTTTCTCGATGGAGCATTTATAAACCAACAATCAAGTGAGATTTTTTTTGTCCATGTTGAGTTCGGTGCCCATGTTCTCATAGTTGAGTCGTTTTAGTTGGGTGGATTGTGGACGATATGGTTGACCGAATTGAGACAATGAATCATTTTGGAAACGAAGCAATGGTTTTTGTGGTGTACTAAAGTCAAACAATGGTTAGGTGTTGTGGCGATGGGAAGTTTGAGTGTTCATTTATGGGGGGCCACGATGGCACGACGTTGAATAGTACAAATCATTTGGGCTATAGACTATTGTGGTGAGTGTGTATGGTTGTTGGTGGTTAAGATTTGATTCCTGGTTTTGAGTTTGGGTGTGTGGCATGAACTGATTGTGAGGTTGGGTGTTTGGGTGTTAGGTGTATATGGTAGGGTGATGGTGTGAGGTTGGTCGTTGGGTTTGGATGGGTTGAGATTGTTCTTGGGCGGGGATTTGTTGTTGGACGTATGATGATGAATCTCGTTCGTGTGGATCAATCAAATACCTTGGCTCAGACACAAACTGTGGTGTTGTAACCGACCTAAACGATGCCATGTAATGTTGAGTTGGTCTAGCACCATGTATGACCGGTTCGTTTAAGATGCGTTGTCGTCAATTCCTCCAATGACGATACATCTCTTTTGTAAGGTCTCTCCAATCGGAATAATCCCATTGGCCATCGAGTCTTTGTTGGTTCCAATCTCCCAAACACGTTGGAGGTTCTGAAATTGGTTGTTGCATTCCGAACTGCAGTTTTACACGGTCACTCTGGTGCATCTCCACAGTAGTGAACCAGATAATTGATGTTTTTGCTGTCCAAACTACAACATCATCATGGTTAACCTGATGATTAAGACCCAGATACGGCCTCCAGATAAACTGTATAAGAATATGACATGATTAGAGGATATGTAATTGGATAATTTTTTAAAATCAAATGTAGAGTTGTTTAGTAGTAATACATCGTCTGGTCCAATATGGTCTAAAAGATTGAGATAGACTACTACAACGTGTTTGAGACACATGTTGTAGTTCATACCTTTAACTGCCACCTAGATCGAAAAGATTGAAAACATATTAGTTACAGTTAGTTGTAGTATAAAGTCTAATAAATTAGAAGATTATATATAAACTTACTTTGTTTCATAGGGGAATGTGAATGACTTCTCGTTGACCGGGGCGAGTGACGGCAATCTTAACCAACCCCGTGATTATAGAAAATAGGCGCAAGAATAAAACGTACAAAAACATTAGACATATTGCAAGAATAAAACTAACTTATGTTTAATCTCAGACCGACACCCTTTAATAGTGAGTGCCTACAAAAAATTGATTATGGCTGGCAGGATCCTCCTTCGACGCATGTCTACTGCATTAGACATATTGCTCAAAATTTCATGTGGGAGATCAAAGACAAAACATTGCGGAAGAAGGTTGTCAATGCAGGGTATGCATTAACAGAACCTTCTTTCAAACACTACCACGAAGACATCAGATTGTCAAACGCAGATGCAGTAAGGTGGATCGACAATATTCCATTGGAGAAGTGGACTAAGGCATACAACAAGGTCAAATTTGGGGCCACATGACAAAAAATCTTGTAAAGTCAATGAACTCTGTCTTCAAAGGCATTTGAAACCTACCTATAACCGCTTTAGTGAAAGTAACCTATTTCAGGCTAGGGGCACTGTTTGACACCGGACGTTCCAAATGGAGTTCAGTGTTACATTATGGGCAGTCGTTTAGTGATGCTTTAATGAAATTCACTAAAGAGGAAGTTGCCAAAGCTAACACACATGTGGTGACGGTGTTTGACCGTACTAAAGGTTGGTACAGTGTTGCTGAGTCCATGGATCACAATGAAGGTATACCGAGATGAGATTATCGAGTGAAACTAGATAGAGGTTGGTGCGACTGTGGAAAGTTCAAAGTCTTTTGTATGCCCTACTCCCATGTCATAGCGGCATGTTCAAAGGTTCGACGGGATACATCCAACTTACTATCCGGTGTTTAAAAAGTCATAAGCCTTTGCAATGTTTACAAAATTAGCTTTTTAGTGGTAGCAAAAGAGGATTACTAGCCTGTATATCAAGGGTATATTCTCTGGCATAATGAAATAATATGAAGAAAGAAAAACGGCCACCCAAACAGCACCCATCTTCGAACCGAAATGGATACGGCGAACAAAATGGTTAGATTATGCAGTTCATGTCGCCAGCCCGGTCATAATCGTACTAACTGTCCTAGTGTTGGAACAAGCACAACAAGATAATTTTAATTGTAACTCTTTTGTTTTATATTAAAAACACATTAATTTCATATGATAACTTTGTGTCACAAGCAAATACAACACATACAACACATAAGCAACACATAAACAACAACACAAGAAACTACAACAAATAAAATACCATCACTAACAAATACAACACATAAACAACATAACTATGCGATTACAATAACATAACTACGCGATTACAACCATCAAAACAATTTTGTGAGGAGTATACATCATCCTCTGAACGTCTCTTTCAGTTTTAATATCCACACATAAACGAACTTCTCCATTTTGGTTGAAAATCATATTAAGTCATTGAATTCTTCTGATCCTTTCACCATTTGCAATGTCTCCATCTAACCAATGGTTCAAGGTTCTGTTAAGATGTTCGAACGTATCTACATTCCAAAGTCGAATCTTCAAAGGAGGTTGCATTGCTGAAAAGATTAAATTGCATTTCTCTTGTGAATATATGGACACAAGTATGAATATACATACATTTTAAAGAAAATTGAAGGTGAGGAAAATGAAAAGAGGGTAAGAACTTGTGTGAGATATTATGGGCGGAATGATGTATTTATAGATGAGTGCACATGCATGCGTCATTGCTTTGGATGCACACACACATGCCTACATGCATGCGCTAGGGTTTTTGGCGCGCACACACATACCTACATGCATGCGCCAATGCATGTGGCGCCTTCACATACATGTGCCATTTCATGTGGCGCCTTCACATACATGTGCCATTTCATGTGGCTCCTTCACATGCATGGCCCAATGCATGCACCAATGACTTATGCGCCTCCTCTTCATTAGAAATTACATGTGCCAGTTCAACTGGCGCATAAGTCATGAAAGATGGTTATTTTAGTAATTATTTTAAAAAACATGTTATTTTAGAATTTAAATTGAAAAATATGGTTATTTAAAAAAAACACCAAGTGAGTTAACCAACAAAATTATCCCCGAGATCTTAATAAAAAAGGTAATGCTAACTTGTGCTCTTGGGATACATGTTAAGAAACTCATAAAGAAAAAATGTGTATTGAAAAATTTAATAAAATTATTAATTGTAAGTTTATAATAAATTCAATATAAAATTTCCAATTTTTTTTTCTATATTTATCTCTTAAGTTGTGCCTTGGGGCACAAATTAACATTAAAAATACTATATTCAACGACTTAAGAATGCGTTGAAGAAGTCATCTTTAAACTTGAATTAGATACCAGTTAGAATTCTTGAATTATCTCTCCAAATTAATGGAATGTGAATATCCTCAAATTCATTATCCATTAATAAAGTTTTCTTCCGGTATCTCACGCTTGTGACAAAGCCAATCACAAAAGCTTGATGCTTTGCATCGGCGCCTTAACGTGTGAAATCATGGTGGGTCAATCTTTATTTTGCCACTTCCAATTAAATCTGACATCTCCATATAGTGATTGTTAATACTTTTGTGTCTTACTAAATTTTTTTGGATTTTTTCTTGGATTTTTTGGATTTTTAGAAAAAATACCAGAGTTTTTTGAAAACTTTAAGTAAAAAATCATTGATTTTCAAATTAAATTTGAAGAAATATCATATTTGGGAGGAAATGTTTTTACACTATCAAAATTTTCAAAAATTCCAATAAACTACCACACTTTTTGAAATTTTCGTTAAACTACATCACTTTTCAAAATTTATGATATTGTTAAGAAAAAATCCTTATTAAATATGAACTATCGAAATTTTATAAAATCCAAAAAAAAAGAAAGATAGATATCGGATTTATCAAAAAATCTTGTATGTTAATTTTTTTTCAAAAGAAACCTATAAAAGTTTATACTGACAATTTAAAAATGAACTACCTAAATTTGGTATGTTATCGGAAATTTTGAATGCACAACCAGAAATTTCGTTCACACTTTTGACTCAAATTTGTCCATGAACATTTTGGAAATTATGAAAATATATGAGGGTTTCATGTTTAATTGGGGGGTGGCAGGTTAAATCCTCAAAAGTAAGTATGAAAATTATCATATTCATAGGAAATACTTGTGTTTAGAATTGTTTGTTTGCAAAAATGAAATGATAAAAAATAAATTGAGATTTTTGTGTTAACAATGAGAGTTTTTTTTGGAATTAGATTTCATCATATTTATTCTCATGTATAACCATTGTTTAGCAAAATGATTTTTTCACTCAGGTATTAATATTACTGCATGTCATTCTCACCCCAACTCATCTCTAAGTCAACGACGTGAGATTACCCGTATTACCTAATAGACGATCTATCGTCCTATTAACCAATATAATAAAATAAAGCCTCAACAATATGTGTGGATATTAAACCTAAATATATCTCTAGACATTATCATCCAATAGATGAGACTTGGATCTAATAATGACCAAAATCTCTCGTATGTCAAGTCATACCATAAAACATGTTTTAGGTAACTAATCCAAAACAAGCATTAAGAATGGAGAATAGTCAATATTAAGACTTAAGTAGAATTACATAAAACTTCATGACCGTAATGAAAACATGAGTATAATGATGCCTAAGCCTAACCCCGACAAAAGAGAATTATCTACACTTACTCATCATAGTTGTACAATTAAACCCCAAAAGAAAGAGTTTGAACAACAGCTGCAATAATTCCTCGAGCAATGATTCCTCCTTCATTTTTCTCTCATATTCTCTCCTGTTGAGATTTAAGATGAACATAATTTCTTTTTGTACTACCTTGAATCCACTGAAACTCTCCCTTTGAACTATAATTACATCCTTATTTATAGGTGCTGATCTGCAACTTGGCTTAGCCACCCTATCTCGCTAGGCGCACCACTTATCTTCGCTTACACTACTAGAAAATATACCTTTTGTAACACTAACTTACAATGATCTAACAGTTAACTGTGGTAATACCTCATTTTTGGATTCATTTTGTTATTTTGTATTTATGAAAAGACATTGCATTACGTTCAAAACAACAATCATGATTATACATTTATGGAGTGACAAAGTTGGAGTCTCCAACAATTTTCTACTTTTTCGTAACAATGAGTGTTGTCCTTATAATATGATATATATATATATATATATATATATATATATATATATATATATATATATATATATATATATATATATAAATTAAAATACATATCACCACAGTCGGTAATGTCTATTGTTGTTAAAGGCATTACATATCATAGTTTTTGAATACGACCGTGGTGAAATTGTTACTCATATATAAGCGAATTAGCTCCCGCTTATGGACAATATTGTTGTATCTCTCATAACAAAATCCTAGGACACATTTTATCTCTTCTTCGTGGTCGTTAGCTTTCATATTCTACAATATAACCTCACTTTTATTCCTCATACATAAATGTATTATTCTTCTTCTTCTTCCTTATTCTCTTGTTTTCGTGTATGTTGTTGTTATATTTCACATGATTTTCTTCTTGTTTGAGAGTTTATGGGTTTTTTGTTGTTGTATATTTCTTATGGTTTTCATATTATTTACTTCGGTTTCACATGTTTTATTGTTGGTTTGGATATGCTTTAGGTTTATATTTTGAAAAATGGTTTCTCTTCTCAAAGGACACTTTGACACGATCTAGACATATCCTACTCTCAGATTTCAGATTCTTCTCTCAGATTTTAGATCCTTCTCTCAATATAAATCAAGATCAAGCTAGTGGGAGCAAACTTGTCCAAGAGATTGAGGCTTCAAAGGAGGTTATTGATATGCTGGAGTTATGGTTGAACAAAGCCATTTTAATGTGCAGTTAAAATGCCCAAACAGGTGTTTTTATCATTTTTCATTGATAAATCAGGGATTGTTTATTAATTAATAGTAAAATAAGTTAATAAATTCCTATGTATTTATGTAATTTGGCACTTATCAACTCTCCCAAACTTATCTTTTTATGTGTCCCCAAACAAAATCCATTTAAATGGTTCAGAAATTTTGCAATGCATATTTCATGAGAGGTTTGAGTGATTAGATCAAGAACTTTTGAAAAGTGTTATTTTATGACATGATATTATTTCTAATGCAAGTTCATAGTCAACATTATAAATATCCACAAACCATAGCATTGAGATAAACTACTTGCTTGGCCAAAATAAGATTTTAAAACATGTCTAGATCAATAGTCAATTATTCATCAGAATTATGATCTCATTGTCTCTCAATGGTTAGTGTTTCTCTCATAGTTAGATAGTGCATGAACTATAGAAACATTTTTCATTTTTTCTAAGAAATATCACAAGATACATTATCAGTCATGGATCACTAAAGTCTTTCTTTTGCTTGTAAGGTGGTTGAGCTTACAAAAAAAATATTGATTTTTCATTGGATTTAAAAAAGCCTAAATATAAGAGAGGGAAATCTTAGTGGTAAATATTTTTATTTTATAAAAAGTTTTTTTCTTTGATTTCACTCTTTACAACCATTATTCTTTTGGTGGTTTTCTTTTGTTTATATGCTTTAACATTTGATTTCATTTTCCTTTTTATTTTGTCAAAGCATATTCTTTTCTTTTCTTTTCATCAATACTACTTGATTTTATATTTCACAACATTTCCCTTTCTCCCCAACTTTTTTTTAAATACCCTTGCATTTGACTTGTTATCCTATCCTTAAGGCAAAATGGTGAACATTGTTTTTCTTTAAAAATTGGCTAAGGTTTGTAACATTGAAAGAACAAAAAAATTCATCTTAGGCTCAAAGGGGTTGTAAAATGATCACACTCTCACAAGGTAAGTTTTTTTGGTCAAGTATATTTTTTAAACTTAAAATATAATAATACCTTGATCATATTCACGACTTCAAATTAATCAAGTACTAGTAAGACTAATGAAAAAACTACCTAATTAACATGTATGTACATTCTCATTATTTATATAAAACATGAGGTTTCACACATCTCACTTTGGTAGACTTATGATTCTTTACGTATATGAATATGTTTTCACTAGACAATATAGTAAACCATATTGCTGATAATCTAGTTGGTGTGAAATTTACCATTACTTTACTTTACTTGGGTAGAAACAATCAATTAAGCTCCGATGGTGGAATGGTCCCACACTTTTCATATGTCCCAGCCACATGGCTATCATGGTCACTCTCATAATGGATCTTGGTTCCCTACAAGATCCATTTTGTCCACAGACCTTACCTAGGCGACTCACGAGTAGTACTTGTTAGTTTCCACACACTATTACATCATGACAACATGATTTGCAAGGATAGTTCCAAGAGTTACATTAACGGTTTTGGTGAGGACCAAGGCATTCCATAGGAGATAACTTAGAGGACACGTAACATATGCACCCTGGAATTTGGTTAGTCTCTGAAAGGTATACTTGGTAAACAATAGTTATATCTTCTTTTTATCCTAGTTGTTAGTTTCTCATTTCATTATATTTATTCAGGAATAGTAGTTAGGTAGCATCATAACTCATAACTATCATTTTTTAATGGCAAATTACACTATTTGGAACTAAGGTGTGATTAGTTTTTTTTCTCGATTCATGACTCTAATTCAAAAAGTGTGTTTACCAGAACCGACACTAAACCCTTTTGGGGACCACTATAGGATTATTTTGCACACATTGTTAAATGAATAAGCTAATATCTATTATAAACCCATTTGTGTCACATCATCATATAATCTTATGTGGGACATTCAAAAACTCATTTTTACTATTCTAAAAGCTAAATACAATACTTATACTCTAAAAACTATGTATATTCTCCTAATAGTTACTTCAACTAAAAAAAATATTTTAATTTTTAAAACCAAAAGAGATGTGAGAATTCAATCACAATAAAATATTAAATTTTCTTAAAATTATAGCAATAACAATCTATTATATATTATAATATATTAAAACAGAATCACTCATTCTCATACTTACAATATAATATATTAAAACAGAAGCACCCATTATCATACTTACAATTCTACTCTATTTGTGCCACATCATCATATAGTCCTATGTGCAATAAATCTTTTTAATAATGTGCAATAAATCTTCTCATGCTTATAATTTTACTCCATTTGTGCAACAATCTTTTATCGTTTCTATATACTTTACTACTATATTTTTCACATAATATGAAATAATAAACTAAATACAAACAACAATATTACCGTTTAAAAAAATAACCCTCATATTTCAACTGATATCAACAATAAAATCAAATGAAATTTTACATTCTCATTAATAAAAATTAAAATAATTAATTAATAAAATAATTAAGCTAATATAGTAACTAGCATTTTCAATCCTTATTCATGAGATAAATAAAGCTTGATAATAATTATATATAAACTTTTAATTTTATTTAACACTAAAAATTAATACATATTTTTAACGATTTAACATTAAATATATAAATAAAATATAAGTATAAAAAATATATAAGAATCAAAATAAAACAATGTTTATCTTAATTTACAAGAATATATTTTCCTTTTGTAAAAAAATATATCTTTTTAGATGTGATTAATTGTCTCAATTATAATTCATAAAAAATTATTCTAATATAAATTTATTAATAATATTTTGTTAAAACAATTCTTAACATATTTAAAATTTAATAAAAAATAATAAATTAAGTTACAACCGCGCATCGCGCGAGTCTTCATCTAGTTAATTTTAAAATGGATGACATGTGAAGATACTGCAGGCAGGGTAAAATTGTTCTACACATTCCTATGGCAGTTGTGACCAAAACAATATTGTGTTCAACCAGAAACTAGTGGATCCCATTGAGGTTGTCAAAACAAGTTCAGAATTCAACCATTACAACATGCACAATCATCAAGAGGCAACTTTCCTATGGCAGGGTAAAATTGTTCTACACATTCCTATGGCAGTTGTGACCAAAACAATATTGTGTTCAACCAGAAACTAGTGGATCCCATTGAGGTTGTCAAAACAAGTTCAGAATTCAACCATTACAACATGCACAATCATCAAGAGGCAACTTTGATATTGGCTACACCATAGTTCAGGTTGATATATAAATAATATGATAAACTATTGTAGGCTTCACCATAATTCACGTTGGTTTATTGTAGGATCAGAGTCGTCTTAATTTTTTGGGAGGCCCTATGTAGATTTGTCATAGTTTAATCATGGAAAAACAAATAGAGGCCCTATCTAACCATTGGTTAACCATTATAAAAAAAATTATGAAGCCCTATTTAGCCACAGGTTGAGTGTGTCAAATTTGAGGCCCTATGCGGTAATTCACCTTGCACGCCCTCAAAGACGACCAAGTGTAGCATTCTTCCCTGGTGCAAACATGAGGTGGGAGAATGATTTTCAAACACCAATATGTAGAAGAGATCAACTAACACTCTCCTATATTTACAAATTTCTATGAAATTTAATTTGGAAAAAATCGTAGAAGTTAAGGGTCTATTTTGGATTGTGGATATTGGAAAATTAAAGTCTATGTTTTCATATATACCTTTTAATTTTAAAAGAAAATAAAAAGAATAACATGATTAGGGATGTCAATAGATAGAGTATTGTAGCGTCTCGTACCTGCATTATAAAAAATAAACACTTGCACACCGGACCCATACGTCTTGGTAAAACTTAAGTTCGGGAACATACCTCTAATTTGTAAAATGAATTTACAACGCCCTCCCCCCCACCCCACCATCCACCCATCAAATTGGTCAACGGATATGTTGGTAAACCCTTTGTTAACACACTTTCCAACTGTTACCTACAACTAATGTAGAAAGTAGTTATTAATCCACTGTCTAATTTCTCTTTGATGAAATGTAAGTCAATTTCAATGTGTTTTGTCCTCTCACGCTGAACATAAATATGTGCAATACTAATGACCAATTTACTATTCCAAAACAGCTTTATAGGGTATTCACATTGTATCTTAAAATCTTCTAACACTTGTTTCATCCATAATAATTCATAAATTTCTTATGCCATAGCTCTAAATTCTGCTTCAATGCTTAATCGAGCAACTACACTTTGTTTCTTATTCCTCCAAACAACTAGATTTCCAAACAAGAATGCACAATAGTCTGAAGTGGATCTTCTATCATTAAATAAGCCTACAAAATCAACATCAGTGTAAACTTTCGTAGTTAAACCTCGACCTCTTTTGAACAAGATCCCTCTTGCTAGATTGACTTTGAGATATTGTAGAACATGTTCTACATCTTGCAAGTGTCCATCCCTTAGATGATGCATAAATTGTCTAACTACACTACTGCATATGCCAAATCCAACCTAGTATGTCTTAAGTAAATAAAATTTTCACTAATCTCTGATATCGGGCCTTGTCAACTTTAGCATTTTTCTCCTCAAGACTTATCCTATTATTTTTCCCAATGGGAGCACTTGCGGTTTGCATCCAATTAGGAGTCTATATTAATTAACCTGTGTGAGTTCAACCGGGCTTCTTGCTGCTTTAAACTGTCCCTAATGTCCTCTTGATACATATTAACCATGTTCGAAAACTTTACAACAACTTTGCATTATTGTCAACATCAATGTGAGTTGCATAATTTTCAATTTTAAAACTTTTCCAATACCACAATGGAACAGTATCAACCGTATCAATACAGATCACCAGTGAAATTACAAATATATATTCTGGAAAGAACAAAAGAGGAACTTCATATTGAAGGATAGGAAGGAACACCTTTAGAGCGGGTGTTGTAAGGCCTTGATAACTCGAATGATTTATTGAAGGATAGGAAGGAACATACCACAATAATTCTTTTGTTTGTTTGCCTTTGGTTGCCCAAGCTTTTCTAATCACATGTAAATCCTCTTGCACCTATAAAGGAAGCACATGTTGAGTCCTCAACATCAATGTTTGGTTTTTCATGCAACTATGTGACAGGATTTGGTAAGTTCGATGTCTTTGCAATTACCATAACGACGTGCAATAGGGTACCACCTTCTGCATTTGGGCGCTTGCACAACCATTTTTTGTACCTAACATCCTGCATACCTCCATCTCTATTCTGGTTATGCAACTCATCTTCCTGTGAGTCATCATTCTTGTTATCATCATTATATTCTGGAATTGTGCCATGCGTAGTACAATTTTCGCCCTCAAATTGTTTGATGCCTTTGGTTAAAGGAGTTTCATTATCCAAATTCACATGTTGGTCCCTTTTATCTTTAGAATTCTCTTCTGCAATATGCTTACTTTCTTTTGTTAAAGATGTTTCATCTTCCAGTGGAGGTTTCCTTGCATCTAGAGTTGCATGTTCCGCCTCGTGATTTTTATCATTCTCCATTGTTATAACTATGTGTTTCTATGAATTTTATTCTTTTCCACATAATGCAATAAATTTTTAATGGCACCATCTTTAATTGCACCATCATATTCTGCGGGAAATTTCAATTTTGTTGCAACAATTTACTGAATTTCCAATTGCTAAACAATGCGTGCATAATTCCGATAATCTTTCATATATCACTAACACAGAGAATGTGTAACAATCCCTAGAAACCTTACATTTGAATTTAAATCAATCAACCATACACCTCATGCACAATCCAGCGAGCCCGTGTGAAGGCATGAAACTAAATTGCAAAAAATAAAAGGTGTATGAGCACACGAGCCCTCGACCTAAACCTTGAATATAGAAAATAAAAAGGACCACATAAATAGTAATGTATCTAGGGATCAACATTTAATGTGAAAAAAATAATAAGCCTAGGTCCATTTCTAACGAAACACTCAAAAATCAATCACAATAGACCAAAGTGGATTTTAAGACAAGATAAGTAGAGAAACTAAACCTTAAAACTTGAAAATCTCAACAAATGTGGAGCCAATTTCAGATTCAAGGGCCACAAAAGTCAACCACGCCTTGCACCCGAGATGATGAAACTACAAGCCCCAAAACCATTTGAAAACCATGTTGATGATAAAAAAACATGATTGTCATGACAAACCTGGATAAACAAATAATCCACTCTACAAACCAAAACTGTCACCTAACCAATCCAAACCGACAGAGAGGTGATGACAAATCTTAAATATTGAAACCTTAAAAATATCAAAAAATATGGAATCAAATAGAGAATCAAAGGAAGAAGGACAACCTCAAACTAAAAACAATTAGCAATTCGAGTGAATGGAGAATTAAAAAGATGAAGAACATATCGAGATCCAAACAACTTTAATTGGAAACAATCATTCTGAGGATGACAGAAATGTAGATGTTATTAGAGCACAAACCCTTTCAGGTTTCAACCCTAGCTGTGAGAAAAAAATTGGTTGAATGTTGGTGTCGCCGACCGTGAGGGTTTGATCCACCTTAATCACCAACACTACAATAAATAAGGAGGATTTTGATTATTTGTGTGTGTGTGTGTGTGAGAGAGAGAGAGAGAGAGGGAGAGAGATGGTTGGAGGTTCTGACTAAAATAATTAGAACATATGCAAGATATAAACCATTGCACCAAATTACTAATATTTTCTATTTATCTACAAATTTTACCATTTATATTTGTTTAAACTAGATACAACTAATTTGAATTTGTTAGTTAATTTTTTTTTTTACTTATTTAAAAAATATCATTTGTTTGACCCGTGTAATAATTCATTTATTAAGTAAATTGAATGAGTCAGTAAAGTACTATAAAAATAAAATAAAGAGACAATTAATATTATTTTTATTAGGTAGGAGTATATGAATTTAGATAAACAAAGAAAGATATTCAGTACAATATCAGACTTTTTATTAGAACAAAAACCATCGCAATGATAAAGACTTGAAACAGGAACAAATACCAATAAACTAATAATTTAGTTTATTGTAGGTAATGCCTCTCCAAACCATTGAAGGAGGTGTCATTTGATGTGATTCTCAACTGCCTGGATTGTAGTGCTTGTTCCATAAGGATGCCTTGTGAGAGTGATTACAACGACAACTGTAACAACGAGCAAAATAAGGATCGGAAATTAAACAATTCCAATGGTTGGAGACACTTTTAAACCTGAATAAAGACTTTATAGGAAGATATAACATAATGTCTTTTATGACATTTTCTCGTAAGTGATAGTTTGTCGACATCACATCAGACTTATTAACTGCCATTTGAGAAGCCTATGGAGTGAAACTTTCTTCTTTGCTTTACTAAGTTGTGACTATATTCCCTTCACTCCCAAATATATAATAAGCTTCATATTTATTAGTTCAATCTATGTGCGACTAAAACCAGGGGCGCATCCAAAAGTCTATTAAACCGGGGGTGAATAAACTTTGTTACCAATTTGGTCATCTTGTTTTTACCTATTCACATAATTGACCTCCATTTTATTTTAAATACTGTATCTTTATCGTATATTTTTATCCAAAAGATTTTTTTAATGACAAATAAGCTATATAAATATAAAAGAGGGGCGCAAAATGCCAAGATACAAAATGAACGGTCACGGAAAGACATTAGATGTATTTAAAAAAGATTAATTTCATATGTTTTAAATATGTAACATAATACTTGGATTTTTTTTTAAATAACCATGTTTTTTCAAAGCAATTTCCAAAATAACCATATTTTCATAAAAATACCAAAGTGACCATGTTTCAAATAAAAAAGTTCCCCTATAAGAGGAGGCGCCACAGGCAGTGACGCATGCACTTAAAATTTGAACCAATGTGCCATAGGGTATGGCGCATGCATTCATGTCACTGCCTATGGCCATGCGTGCATCCTCTATGATCATGCACCACAGGCAGTGACTACTATGTTGTTTTGAGTTTTTTTATATATACTTCATCCCCTACCCATCATTTTTCACCCTTCTTCTAATTCTCTCCTTCAATTTTTCTTCGAAATATCATCTTATATTATCAAGATAAATTCCAATATGATTTATTCGGGAGTAAAACCTCCAATGAAGATCGGACTTTGGAACATGGAGACTTTCGAGCATCTTCAGAGGAGTTTGATATGTTGGTTAGATGGAGACATTGCAGACGGTGAAAAGATCAGAAGAATTCAAAGGCTTGTTATGGTGTATAACAACAACAAAAAAATCATTTTTGAGACTCAATTAAAACTGACACTGATTATCGTATTATGAAGCATAGTTGTGAGGAATTATCCTAATGGTTGTAATCACATATATATGTTATTTAGTTGTTGTATTTGTCTGTCTTGTTGTATAGTTGTTTTTTAAATTGTTGCTTAGTTGTTGTTTAAAATGTTGTAACCAAATGTTGTAATATTTATGAAATGAACGTTGTTTTCAATATCAAATAAAATGGTTACATAAAATGAATTACATATAAAATTTAGGACTAAAAATGGATGATTGAATTATGTTGTGGAACAATCTTCAACATTGGGATAATTTGTACGATTGTGTCTGGGATGACGGTACGAACTACACAATCTTACCATTTTATTCGTCGTATCTATTTCGGTTCAAATACATGTGCTGTTAGGGTGACCTTTTTTTATTTATTCACATATTTTCATTGTTCCAAACTATCTTCCCTTGATATGCAGGCTAATAATCCTACTTTGTTACCGCTTGAAGGCTATTGTTGTACACATTGCATAAGTTTATGACTTTATAAACTGAGGATAGTAAGTTAGAAGGGTCTTGCAAGAATTGTCGCACCGCGAAAATACAGAGTCGCCACCGGATTTTATTTATTCCAAAGGAAAGGGAAAATATCGATAAAACCCCATATGAAGAATGGTCTCACAACCAAGATCAGATTCGGAATCCGGTTATACAAGGGGAAGGTATTAACTCTCATCACATCCATGGTACTCCATGGGAACCACTTGCTCGTATCGATGCATGTGGATGTTGTTTTTCTGTATGTTGCTGGCTATCGGGAATGAGATAAAAGAATGAGATGGAGTGAGAAAATAAGTTTTAAGTTAGTGTGCTAGCCAAAGATTTGGGTCCTTGTGCCTACGTATCCTCATACATGCAATAAGGAAGTCAGAGCTCAGTAGTTTGGCTCACAAATGGAACATTTTTTTGGTTGTTTTTACTGAACAATGTTGATGTTCACGCGCTACTGTTCACTTGCTTGTATACTCTTGTAGCGGTGTATTCGTCACTTTATGATTTATTGATTAAATCAAAAGCAAAGCATACAAAGAATCGAGTCGCCACCGCACTTTTATTTATGCAAAGGAATGGCTAAAAAGCGAACAAAAGCCTAAGAAGTTTTACACATAGAAAACTAATGAAAAGATCAGAGATCGGGGTAAGGGGTTAATTACGCAATGGGAAGGTGTTAGGCACCCAAAACGTCCTAGGTACTCCTAGGGAGCCCTTTTCACAACTTGTTGTATGAAATGTTATTTGTTTATGAAATATTTATTGTGCAAACATGGATTGAAGGGATGAGAAAAGAATATACAAGTTATTATTTTTGTGTTTGAACGGATGAAAATGCCGTAGTTCGGCTAAAAGATTTCCAAAATATGAGTGGGTTGATTTTAAAACAAAAGCCCTAAGGTCTTTCGTTATCCACGGGAGAAAACTCAACCTTATACAAACAACAAGTCCACCATGTGAGAAAAGCTTCAACTTGCTAGTGAGGGGTTAACCCTATAATAAGCAAGGAAGTCTTACAATTCAATCACTAAGGACAACAGGTGAGATTAACATCAACCAACTAGGATAAATCAAACCTATGGCTAATGTATGAAAACTTATCAAGAATGGACAAAGCCACAAAACAATTGAGTGAATGAAATTAACCAATTAGGATTATTCACAAAAAGATGGTCAAAGTATGATTAGAATTCAATTCAAAAGAAGTATTGTGAAAATGAAGTTTGAAAAATCAGAGGCTTAAGGCCTAGGTTTCTAATTTGAAAAGAAATGAAAATGTTTGCACAATAGTTTTCAGGTTTTGGGTTAACATGCAAATGGAGGTTTAAAGAAACAAAAGGTGGGAGGGTTAAGGAAGTAAAACTTCTTAGATGTTCACCTCTTGAGATCATATATAGATGATTCAAGTGATTCCTTTGGAATAGGCAACAATGCAAATAACAGATGGAAAAAGTAAATGGATACCGGATGCCAATCAATGGACTTATTCCAATCTCACAAAACAAAAATGGATACCGGATGCCAATCAATGGACTTATTCCAATCTCCTAAAGCAAAGAGCAAACAATGATGCCAGATGCCAATCAATGGACTTATACTAGTCTCACAAACCAAAATGGATACCGGATGCCAATCAATGGACTTATACCAATCTCCTAAAGCAAAGAGCAAACAATGATACCAGATGCCAATCAATGGACTTATACTAGTCTCACAAAACAAAATGGATACCGGATGCCAATCAATGGACTTATACCAATCTCCTAAAACAAAGAGCAAACAATGATACCAGATGCCAATAAATGGACTTATACTAGTCTCACAAAACAAAATGGATACCGGATGCCAATCAATGGACTTATACCAATCTCCTAAAGCAAAGAGCAAACAATGATACCAGATGCCAATCAATGGACTTATAGTAGTCTCACAAAAAAAAATGGATACCGGATGCCAATCAATGGACTTATACCAATCTCCTAAAACAAAGAAACAAGGATACCAGATGCCAATCAATGGACTTATACTAGTCTCCTACCATATCATGGGAAACAACTGCCAAGCAATGGACTTATGCTTGCCTCCTCCATGGACAAAACCAAATGTTACAAAGTAATGAACAATGTTTATGAAATGATATACAAGTGATGAAGATACATGCACAAAGGCACACATAAGCAAATATGCACAGATAAATCAAGTAAGCAAACACACAAGTCAATTAGCACACACTATATACAATCAATTAGGCTTAAGCAAGGTTAGGCTTTACAGCTAACTGGAATGGGGTATTTTGAGCTCTTAACCCTAACATTGAGAGTTAGGGTGAAGCAGATGAAAAGGAGATGAGTGGTGTGCCTCATAGCTCTTATCCCTGGTCAGGGAGAGCTTTGATCAATGGAAAGTGTGGGAGTTCAGAAAGTTGGAACTCTTCTCCACAAATGGACTCTATAAGATATTGGGTTATTATTCACCATGCATCAACACATGGTGTGAGCAAGGTGAATGACACACTGAGTAGCAGGAGATAGATTACACATCTCTTTTATCTGCCAATTGCCTCATAAGAGGACTTTACCTGCTTGGCACAAAAATTAAACAATCACAAGCATTGCCTCTTAAGGAGGGCTTCAGATAGGTGCCTACCAATAACAATAGGTCTTCCAGACTACATGAAGATTAGGGATTATACCTAAGTGGTTAAGCAACCAAGCAAAAGCAAAGTTCAAATGAACTTAAAGCAACTTAGGTACCTGTGGAAACAACTAAACAGATCAGTACAATACTCAGACAAACAGACAACAGTCAATAAGCAACAGATGATCTCAATGTACAAAATGTGTAAGCCATAAGGCAAACTCAAATGAGTTAGCATCAACCTACAAAACACATAAGTGTTAGTAATCAAAAGCCAACATCAATACTCAAATGATGGAGCATCATCAACTATAGAACTTGGATGTTCAACCTGAAATCAAAACTCACATGTAAGCAACAAACCACTAGGTCAAAGCCTAGGGTCAAAGATGAGGAAAAATTTCAAAACAGGAGCTCAAATTTAACATGAATCAACATCAAACACATATTGACATATCCTAAAAAGGCTCACATCAAAATCATTAACCAAATGCATTTCATGATCAAGTGAAGTTCAAGGCAATTTCAAAGCTCATATGTGATCAACATGAATGAAAAATTCAAATCAAAACAGAAATGACTCAAATAAATCTGGAAAAAACAATGCACATTCAAGACATCTAATATGATCCACATACAAAAAATCAGGGGAATCAGAGATCATTTAGCATAGAAACCAAGTTGCACAAGTTGGACAATCAAAGGTGTGACACAAATTGTCACACCAAGTTAGCACAAGCATAAAACAGCAATGGAGCATAGAAAAAATACCAAACCAAAACCAAAATGTCCAGCAGTCTGTCTAGATTCATCATGCAAAATTTCAGGTTCATTGGATAAGAAACAAGCATTTCATGATGAGATAAGCAAGGCAAGGTCACAATTAGACATATGATCAATCAACCTAGGACAAATTATTTTTCCAGCCAGGCACAACTTGCAAACTCATGCTCATAAAAAACTAGACAGAATAAGGAGCATTTTACAAAAAATTGGGATCAAATTGGTGCAATTTTCAATTTTATATGATTTTTCTAAGTTGAGGAAAAAATTAAGAATGGAAATGGACATAGCATATGAAAATAGGAGGGAAAGTATAAAAATGAAATAACATTTGAAAATATCCCCTCGCTGGGAATCGAAGCCAGTACGAATTTAAAAAGAAGCGCGCGCTTCCAAAACGACAGCGTTTCCCTGTGAAACCCTAGCGCGCGCTGAATTCGTAGCTAATCCAAAGTTTCGTAGCAAAATCAAGGCAATTTCGTAGCTAAACTGGAAATGATGAGGTTCAAAGGTTGAAGATGAAGATAATGATGATCTTCATGTGAATTTTCCAGAAAAATCAAAAAATGTCCAGAAATCACAAACAAGCACAGCATTCGAATCCTCATTACATGCACATGCAAGATCCATAACTAAATCATGCAAAAACATCAAAACAAGCTCGGATCGAAGAAAATAAAATTCAACATCAAACTTTCAATTAAGCATATATAGCTCAAAACAACACCAAATCACACGAAGATCTACAACAACATAGCAATGAATTTCAAAATTAGGAGATGCGAATTATGACCTCTTGAAGAGCAGCAAGCTTGAATCGTGTGCTATCAAGCTCAGCAAGGCCTCAAATCTTCTCTACAATGCTTAATGAAGTGATTGATGATGAATTTGAAGCTCCAGCATACATGAATCCAGCTTAATTTGCAAAATCCATGGAACCTTCAAGCTTCGAGTATGGCTCAATATGGCACCAATTGCTCCAATTCCACGTCCAATTCCATTCAAAAATGCTTCAGGATCAAGAATCAATCAGTAGAAATGGTCCTTGTGTGAAGAATTGCAAAATATTTTTGAGAGAAAAAATTGATTATTCTTGAATCTAGATCTGAAATTGTAGTTAATGGCAAATGGAGTTATGTTTAACCTTATATATGCCATGCTAATCATGCTGAAAACCTGTTTAAGCCACCATGAGGCCCAAAATGAGATTAGCAACTTATGAGGTGTATGTACAAAAATGGTTTTTCACCTCATGCACTTCATGCATGCGTGAACAGTACCACCATGAGGCCCAAAATCACTTAAAATTACTCCATGCAAGCTTTGGAAATGGTTTTGTATGCATACAATCATCAAAAATGTTTTTATGAAATTTCCTTCAAAAATCTTCATAAGTGAGCACATGATTATGCAAATGGAATTCAAGCCATGTAATGAGATGTTTGGAAACTACAAGTCATGAGGAGAATTTTGCAAAAAGAGTCACTCATTTTGGAGCTTTGGTTGAAAAGTTATGCCCATTTGAAGTCCCATGTATACTTTGCCATGATTTGATCATATCTCCTCAACCACACATTAGAAATTCATGATCTTGGACATTTTGGAAATGGGAGAGAAAGATCTACAACTTTCATGTTCAACAAAATTTCATTTGAAGCTTTCTTGATGATGTAATATTGAGTTGAAGTTGGTCCAAAATCTTTCCATTTTTGGAATGTTCAAATTATAGGTCACTTGCTATTTTTGGAAATTCTTGACCTGACTTCAAATTCTTCAATGTGAGGGTTTGAAATGTCAAATGAGGCTTGTTTGAACATGAATGAAGTATTTCTAATCACTTCCCACCTCCAAATCCACAGTTGACTTTGCAGTTGACTTTCTAGGTCTTCAGTTGACTTGAAAATGTTCTGATGAAATTCAAGCCTCTACCACTTGGGATTTTGCTTCAAAATGACATCATAACTCATATGAACTCTTATGAATGATTGTGGGGTCCAAATCTCAAGAATGACCACCATCTATTGCTCAATGAATGCTTTTGATTGCCTTGACCTGTTAATGCTTCATCTGCAAGACAAAGGTTAGATGACATATTTTTGTACTTTTTGGTTAGTGATAAAAAGAAAAGCAATGATATACAAATGCAAGGAATGCTTGGTGATCAAGAAACCCTCTCAAAAAGATGACCCACCCACAGGGAAGGAAGCAAGGTGTCCAATGATCCTTGAGGCAATGAAATGATATGATATGATGCCATGAGGGATCTTAGGGACAAAATTGGGGTCTTACAGATGCCCCTATTTAAGGTCATTCTAGCCGGAGCAGTGAAGGTTAAAATCTTCATCTCGACGCGGTAGAATGGGCTTAAATAACAGTATTGAGACAAATTTTGGTCCCTAAGAGACCTCATGATGCAAATGTATGAATGCAAGACAAATTATCTCTGTGGGGAATATGAGTCCACAAAGAAAAGACGATCCATCGGGGTAATACACTCACCAGGAACAAAGACTCTAACAGGACTCTCATGGGGATAAGAAAAAGAAAGCGTGAGCAGGACACAACTCTGAATTAGGGGAAACTGACGCTGCGTGAACAGGACACGACTGGATTAGAGACCTCACTGGGGAGAAAAGAGTTCCAAAGGAAGACACATCCATTGGAAAGACCCAAGCTGACTCAAAACTATCCACGAAGGATACTTCGGATGAAAATCCGGACTCGGACTGGGGAAAGATCCACACAGAATCTCCCTGCCGGGGAAAACTGCATATATTGGGGAAAACGCCAATATAGCAAAAGGGCAAAATCACAACGGAAACTCCACTGGGGAATGTCTATCAAAGAGACTCTCCTGGAGAAAAAACTGCAAGATGAGGTGTTACCGGCTACTGGGTAACAAACTTGAAGAGACATGTGATCTAAACACCGGTTACTGGGTGAAAGAACAACAAGCTCAGGAAGAATGAATATCTAAGACCAGTATAAGGGTGAGAGATATCAATCAACCAAACATCTGAGAAAGACCTGAAAAAGGTACATCAACTCAGGAAAATCTGACTCCACAGGGGACCAAGGTCATAATAGGGAGCAGAAAGGAAGGAACACCAGGGATACCGATTACTGGGTATATAATAGGTGACCGACCAAAGCGTGAATTGGTATATATGCCAAAACACTCATCATCCGAAAGGAGAGCTTGAAAAAGCAAATCGACTTACAGGATGGACATTCGACTCCGCAATGGGAGAACGAATCTTACTCAGCTGGGGAAAAAACCCAAAGAGCGTATGAGATATAATATCCATTACCGTCAGAACGTGGATAGTATACTCGCATGAGATATATTATCAATTACCGTCAGAACGTAGATAACATACTCGCATGGAAGGAACACCAGGGATACCGGTTACTGGGTATATAATAGGTGACCGACCGAAAAGAGAGACAATCGATACCAACACCAACAGGGTAAATGAAAGATAACTCACAGGGGATAAATTGCAAGCATCCGGCAATCATCCAGGAGACATATCACCAGTTACTGGGATATACACTCAAAGAAGGGGAACAAAGAAAATTCGATTCCACAAAGGAATACAAATCTTACTCGACTGGGGAAACACAACAGGCTTCGACCGAAGAGTGCATGAGATATATTATCCATTACCGTCAGAACGTGGATAACATACTCGCATGGAAGATTATCCACAACCGGTTACTGGGTTAATAAAGGATAAATCAATCGAAAAGAAAGGCACCGGGATACCAAAACTAGGTACATAAAGATGACCAATCAAAAGGAGCAACCATCATTACCGACAAAAGGGTAAATGAAAGAGAAACTCACTGGGGATGCATTGATAAACATCAATGATCCAGGGAACAAATCACTGGCATATGGTGAAAGGACCTGCTGAGGATAAAATTGCTAGCATCCGGCAATTATCCACAAGGAAAGATCTGTTGGGGATACAATTGCTAGCATACGGCAATTACCCAGAAGAAAGAGGGAATATCAACATCGAATACTGGATGAAGATAACCACAAAGAGTAACCATCATCGGTTAGGATGAACAACAAGGTCAACTCTGCAAAAGGGAGAGATTAGGATTTACAACTACCGAATACGGGGTAGAAGACCAGAAACTCTGGCTGAGGATAGGGTGAAATAATTGCCGGATACTGAGCAATTATCCAACCATTCCACAAGAAAGCACAGACTCCGCTAGGGAGACAACAACAACATAGGATTTACAACTACTGAATACTGGGTAGAAGACCACAAGATCCACCATCAACCAAAATGAACCACAAAGGTTACCTCTGCTAGGGGATAAAAGTAGGATTTATAACTACCGAATACATGGTAGAAAACCAACAACTCTCTGCGTGGGAAATGAAAGAATCACAACTCCGCACGGGGAAACAATATAGGGTTTATAACAAACCACCAACTGCTGAGGAGCAAGAAAAATAGGATTTACGACTACCAAAAACTGGGTAGAAAACCATCGACTCTTGCTGAAGAACAAAGATGTTCACAAACACCTATTCCACAAGGGAAAAAAGGTATACAGGATTTACAACTACCGGTTACTGGGTAGAGGCCCAAACTCCACTGGGGATAAAAAGAACTATTGTCGGTTACTGGGCAATTCATTCATTTATTCCACAGGGAAGTACAAGAGACAGTTGAAAAATGCCAATTCAGGATCAAACCAAAAAGGCAAACTGAATCAAGACTCGTCCTAATGAGGATGTAACTCAATAGGAAGGTCCATCCCAATATATGTGTCGGGAGGAAACGGAAAAAACCGTCATCCACGAGGATATATCTCAGTGGGGAATTGCAGAAGGAAAGACAAACACTTTCTGCTTATGGGGCTGACTCTATATTGAGAGATTAGACACCCGACATCTGCTTGGGAAGATCTACTGGAGAGATCTACATCACCATTAGCAGGACACAACAAACAAAAGACATATGGCAAAAAATGCAACATGGATATCTGAATGTTGAAAGTATGCATGAATATGCGTGATTTATGTTTGATGAATGCTGACAAAACAGACATATCTAACACAAACAGGTCCAGGGATCAAACGCCCGGTACTACACTTCCAGAGGAAAATCCAAAGAAATCCAACTGGAAAGCCAATCTGCTGGAGATCTACATGCTAAAAAGCAAAGATCTGTTGGAAACACAGAAGATCAGAGATATCAAAGAAATCACAAAATCTCTGAGTGACAGATCATCAATCAACCCAACTAGGAAACAGAAGTTCACAACAGACAGAAACTGCCACAAAAACAAATCTGTTGGGGAAATGGAGAAATCCCGAGATTTCTGCAAGGGGATCCTCAGTATCAACCGGGAAACAAGAGTTCACTGCACAAGCAAGAACTGCTGAAGAGAACAGAACACACAAGTAGAATATAGCCGCACAAGCAACTCTACTGGGGATACTGTCAGCCACTCCCTTGGGGATAAACCCACTGAGGGGAAATAGATCACACAAGTAGATTCTGCCACAAGCCACTCTACTGGGGATCAAAAGCATCAGGAAATCCCCAAGTCTATAAATGATAGATCACCAACCAACCCGACTAGGGAACAAAAGCTTACAACAGGCAGCAACTGCCATAAAAGCAACTCTGTTGAGGAAACCAACTCTGTTGGAGATACTGCAGGGAAATCACGAAACCTCTGCAGGGAAACAATCATAGACACAATCCACCGTACCACAAATCTACTGGCGAATTATCTGAGGAAGAGAAGGAGAATTGGTGATCAACCACCAAATGCTGAACCTTCCAAGAAGAAACCACCCACTGCTGAGGAGGAGATAATCACTGCTCTGCTGAAGGGATAAGAGGTGAAAACCTCAACAAGCACTCTGATGGGGAGATATAGCATAGATAAAGTATTTCATACCAACAACTCCGCTGGCGACTTTACTGAGGAAACAGACGAAGTATCGGGATGTCAATCCACCAACTACTGAATCTTCCAAAAGGAAAGCACCCATGCTGGGGAGAGAATATTGTTGGAGAGGACTGTGAAGTTCTCAACAAACACTCTGATTAGGGAACAAAATCTCAACAGAAGCTCTGCTTAGGGAACAACCCTAACAACAACCTGGATAAAAGAGGATACAACCAATGCCAGAAATATGAACAAATGTCTTACCCCGTTGGAAATCATGCCACCCTTGGGAGAGCACTGAGAAATTCTTAAGTATCCTTTTATCATTGTGAATGTTCACTTTGTTTAAAACAACAATTTTGAAAAATTTAATTTGTTTAAAACAATGACATTTTATCAATTAAAACATGTAAAACATTTGTTGAATTGAAACAAATAAGAGTGCGAATAATTGGATAAAAGCTCAAATTGATTTGATGGAATGGTAGTCTGCGAATGGCAAGACTCCATAGATCTGTACAAGGTTGAAATCAGTGATATATATTGGAAGAGGGCTACATTGAACATAATGACCCTTTATCGACCAATTTGAATCCGATGTATTCGAAGCTTCAGGTGGCGACGAATCGAGAATCTCTGACGAAAAGACAGCCGTGGAACAGAAAGTCTTGTCAGGATGCAGTTACTTGCCAAATCCCTAATTTTTGCCTAGATTGCCCCAGGGTGAGGTACTCAATCTAGCGGGATGCAAATATCATTTTTTTTTCATGTCTCTAACTTTTGCCTGGATCGCCCTTTCGGGTTTTCCGACGAGACGCTCATTTTTGCCTAAGCCGCCCTTTCGGGTTTTCAACTTAGCAAGCTATTCTGTTTTTCTTTTTAGGCAAAGTATTTCTTGACTGCATCTGAATTCACAGGACGAGTGAAATCCTCCCTATCCATTGTTGTAAGCATCAAAGCACCGCCTGTAAAGGCTCTCTTAACAACATATGGACCTTCATAGTTTGGAGTCCACTTGCCCCTGGAATCGGGCGCGAAAGATAAGACTTTCTTGAGCACGAGGTCACCTTCTCGGAACACACAAGGCTTGAGCTTCTTATCGAATGCTTTCTTCATCCTCTGCTGATATAACTGACCATGGCACATGGTAGTCAATCGCTTCTCTTCAATCAAATTCAGTTGGTCGTAACGACTCTGAATCCATTCAACATCAGTTAACTTGGCTTCCATCAAGACTCTCATTGATGGGATCTCCACCTCTACTGGGAGAACAGCCTCCATGCCGTAAACAAGAGAAAAAGGGGTTGCCCCTGTTGAAGTGCGGACAGATGTACGATACCCATGCAAAGCAAATGACAGCATCTCATGCCAATCTTTGTACGTAACTGTCATCTTCTGGATAATCTTCTTGATATTCTTGTTAGCAGCTTCAACAACCCCAATCATCTTTGGTCTGTAAGGAGAGGAATTATGGTGTGCAATTTTGAACTCAGCGCACAACTCTTCCATCATTTTATTATTCAGATTAGATCCATTATCAGTAATGATCTTATCTGGCACACCATAACGGCAAATAAGCTGATTCTTGATAAACTTCACGACCACCTGCCTGGTCACATTCACATATGATGCGGCTTCAACCCATTTGGTGAAGTAATCAATTGCTACGAGAATAAACCTATGTCCGTTGGACGCTTTCGGTTCAATCATGCCAATCATGTCGATTCCCCACATAGAGAAAGGCCATGGTGATGAAATCACATTCAGAAGTGTCGGAGGAATATGAATCTTATCCGCATAAATTTGACACTTGTGGCATTTCTTCACATATTTGCAGCAATCAGACTCCATTGTCAGCCAATAGTAGCCTGCTCTCAACATCTTTCTAGCCATGGCATGTCCATTGGAATGAGTACCAAATGAACCCTCATGGACCTCAGTCATCAACAGGTTTGCTTCGTGTCTATCCACGCATCTGAGCAAAACCATATCAAAATTTCTCTTGTAAAGCACTTCACCACTGAGGTAGAAACTGCCTGACAACCTTCTTAAAGTTTTCCTATCTTTCACAGATGCCCCAAGCGGGTAGACCTGGTTCTGGAGGAAATTCTTGATATCAAAATACCAAGGCTTATCATCTTTGACTTCTTCAACTGCAAATATGTGAGCTGGTCTATCCAAGCGCATCACGGTAATATTGGGAACTTCATTCCAATACTTGACTACAATCATCGAAGCAACCGTAGCAAGCGCATCTGCCATCCGATTATCCTCTCGAGGGATATGATGAAAGTCAACTTCAGTAAAGAACGTTGAAATCCTCCTCGCATAATCTCTATATGGAATGAGACCAGGTTGATTCGTCTCCCATTCACCCTTGATCTGATTGACAACGAGGGCCGAATCACCATACACATCAAGATGCTTGATTCTCAAATCAATACATTCTTCCAGTCCCATAATGCAGGCTTCATACTCAGCCATGTTATTCGTGTATTTGAAAGTTAGCCTTGTTGTAAACGGAATATGTGTGCCATGAGGAGTAATGATCAC
The DNA here is from genome assembly GCF_024323335.1 of Lathyrus oleraceus. Lineage (NCBI taxonomy): Eukaryota > Viridiplantae > Streptophyta > Magnoliopsida > Fabales > Fabaceae > Lathyrus > Lathyrus oleraceus. The sequence continues at coordinate 211,770,805 of NC_066581.1, forward strand.
TGCCCCAATTCCATTTCCGTACTGATTCACAGCGCCATCAAACACCATCGTCCATCTGGAACCAGGTTCTGGACCTTCATCAAGTGTAGGCTCATCACAATCTTTCATTTTCAAATACAGAATCTCCTCATCTGGGAAGTCGTATTGAACAGACTGATGATCTTCAATCGGCTGATGCGCTAAATGGTCAGCCAAGATACTACCTTTAATAGCTTTCTGAGCTCGATACTCGATATCATACTCAGATAACAACATTTGCCAACGGGCAATCCTCCCGGTTAAAGCAGGCTTCTCGAAAATATACATGATTGGATCCATTCGGGATATCAACCAAGTTGTATGATTTATCATGTACTGGCGTAAACGCTTAGCAGCCCAAGCCAAAGCACAGACATGTTTTCTCAAGCATAGAGTATCGAGACTCACAATCAGTAAACTTCTTACTGAGGTAGTAGATAGCAGATTCTTTCTTCCCTGATTCGTCTTGTTGACCGAGTACACAACCCATCGAGTCTTCAAGAACAGTCAAATACACATGATCAGAGGTCTTCCTTCTACAGGCGGAGACAAAATCGGAGGTTCAGACAGATACTCTTTGATACTATCGAAAGCTTTCTGGAAATCCTCGGTCCAATCAAGAGATTGATCTTTCTGGAGGAGCTTGAATATCGGCGCACATGTGGCAGTCATGTGGGATATAAATCTGGAAATATAGTTCAAGCGGCCAAGAAAAACTCGGACTTGCTTCTGAGTTTTGGGCGCAGGCATCTCTTGTATTGCTTTGACCTTTGCAGGATCAACCTCAATACCTCTCTCGCTGACAACAAAACCCAACAACTTGTCGGAACGGACTCCAAATGTACATTTGTTCGGATTCAGACGAAGCTTGTACTTCCTCAAACGCTGAAAAAGCTTCAACAAATGCTCAACATGTTCAACTTCCGTTCGGGACTTAGCAATCATGTCGTCGACATAGACCTCTATCTGCTTGTGCATCATATCATGAAACAAGGTAGTCATAGCACGTTGATACGTGGCTCCAGCGTTCTTCAAACCGAAGGGCATCACTCGATAACAGAATGTATCCCAAGGTGTGATGAATGTTGTCTTCTCCATATCTTCGGGTGCCATCTTGATTTGATTATATCCGGAAAATCCGTCCATAAAGGAAAAGACTTTGAATTTAGCTGTATTGTCTACCAACATATCAATGTGTGGTAGAGGGAAATCATCTTTCGGACTAGCTTTATTCAAATCTCTGTAATCAACACACATACAGACTTTTCCGTCTTTCTTAGGCACAGGCACAATATTGGCCACCCATTGAGGATATGTAGAAGTCACCAGAAACCCCGTATCAATTTGCTTCTGAACTTCCTCTTTGATCTTTACTGCCATATCTGGATGAGTTCTTCTGAGCTTCTGCTTCACAGGCACGCACTCAGGCTTCAAAGGCAGGAAATGTTGCACAATATATGTATCTAGACCTGGCATGTCTTCATACGACTAAGCAAAGATATCGGAATATTCTCGTAGCAAACTGATCAACCCCTTCTTGACAGACTCTTCAAGGAGCGCCCCAATCTTCACCATACGAACACAATCTTCAGACCCCAAGTTGACTGTTTCCAGATCTTCGAGATGTGGTTGAATGATCTTCTTCTCGTGCTCAAGGAGACGGGAAATCTCATCAGGAATCCCCTCAACATCATCTTCTTCTGCCTCGAATACAGGGAATTCAAAATTGGGAGATGGCGTTGGATCATTATGTTCAATGGGTTTTAGAATCAACCTGCATAATGATTTTGGATAATAAAAAGCTTTAGAATTTAAACAAACAAATCATTATGCAGATGAAAAAATTGCTTTTATTCTTGTTTTTTAGGGTTTTTTGTGATCACCGATTTTATGCAAAAGCAAAAAGTGAAAACAAATGGAAAAACAAATGTTTAACAATGCATTAATTGAATGAAAATATCATTGTATATATGATGCCAAGAATGTCATCACTTCTCCTTTTGGCATGGGAGAAGGGTTTTTAAACAAAGTGAACAAATTACGCTGACTTATGAATGACTGTAGGAACATCCACAGCGACCCAATTGTGGCAGACACCGCCAGGGATGACAAAGTTGCTCAAATCCTCTGCATCCTCTTCCAGAATAGCAGCAGTTTCCTCAACTTGATCAGCATGGATGAAACCTCCACTCTTGAACAACCCTTTCTCATTGAATGCCCCAGAAGAATAGCCAATGCCAGCCCGGGACTTGTTGTCTTCAAGCTCAATCATCTTCCCTAAACCAGCAACTGCACCACATTCAATGGCCAGTTTCGCATTACGATAGGAAGCAAATGAAGGAGACTTCTTCTCAATTGGCTCAGCAACAGACAAAGCTTGGAAAGGCGTTCCAACTTCATCTTCAGCATCAATATATGAGAAAGAAGACAGGTGGCTAACCAGGAGAGCCTTTTCTCCCCCCACCACAACCAATTTCTTATTCTTGACGAATTTCAGCTTCTGGTGTAGGGTGGATGTCACGGCGCCAGCCTCGTGAATCCATGGTCTGCCAAGGAGACAGCTATAAGATGGGTGGATATCCATAACCTGAAAGGTGATCTGGAAATCACTTGGTCCAATCTTGATTGGGAGATCAACTTCCCTAATCACGGTCTTACGCGACCCATCGAAAGCTTTCACAACAACACCACTCTGCCTCATGGGAGGCCCCTGATATGACAATCTCGAAAGAGTGGTCTTCGACAATACATTCAAAGATGACCCAGTGTCCACCAGCACGTTGGACATGGCGTCGTTCTTGCAATTCATAGAAATATGTAAAGCCATGTTGTGGTCTCTTCCCTCCTCAGGGAGATCAACGTCACAGAAACTCAAAGTGTTGCAAGCAGTGATGTTTGCAACTATACTATCAAACTGCTCAATAGTGACGTCGTGATCGACATAAGCTACGTCCAATACTTTCTGCAGAGCCTCCCTATGGGGTTCTGAATTCAGAAGCAAAGATAGCACGGAGATCTTGGACGGCGTTTGTAGAAGCTGGTCTACAACGTTGTACTCACTCTTCTTGATGAGCCTCAGCATCTCATCACAGTCTTCATTCACAATGCCACTAGGGCCAACAGAAGATGCAAGAGTCTTTTGTACAGAGGAGGGTTTGGCAATAGGTGCCGGATTCGGAACATTCACCGCAGTCCCAACCGGACGCTCAGCAGAATCAGAAACAACATGAGGCTTCAGGGGTGCAGAAAACACACGACCACTCCGGGTCAACCCGCTCACATCAGCAATATTTACCACAGAAGTTGAAGGCAAAGGCACTTCTTTCCCATCTTCAACAGCAACTGGATTATAGCGGAAGGGAATTGCTCTATCTGAAGCATAAGGCACAGGGCCTGCAGGTTTGATCACCAAGGAAGGAGAGGCCTTCGGCTTGCTACCATCATAACGGATGACAACAGGCTCAGGAATCTTGAACACAGGAGAAATCACATTTACTTCTGGTTCATCTTCATCAACGTTTCTGTTTTAAAGAATCTCAATAGTCCCCTCATACAACAACTCTTGAAGCTCTCTGCGCACTTGGCGACAACCCAGACGATTGACAGAGCAGATACGACATTTGTCATGGTCGTGCTCCATATGATTGTAATCACACAGCAGACGATGCAACTCAACCAATCACTGTCGAATATGGCTTACATATTTGACCTTATATTTGCCAGGGCAACCCTGGACCATGTTAACCGACTTCCCATGCTCGGGCAATGGGTTCTTCGTAACATTGGGGCATGAGTCCTCAAAGCTTAGAATGCCGCATCTCATAAGGTCTTGCACCTTAGTCTTCAACGGATAGCAGTTTTCTATATTGTGACCGGGAGCACCGGAATGATAAACACAATGCTGGTCGGGCTTGTACCACCACTGCGGGTTAGCAGGTACAACCGGAGGATCCCTCGGGGTAATCAGTTTCCGCTCTATTAAAGAGGGATATAGCTCAGCGTATGACATAGGAATAGGATCGAAAGTGATCTTCTTCCTATCATAATTCAAATTAGCCTGATTACTGTTGTTGCGAGGCTGGTAAGCCTGTTGCTGTGGGCGATGTTGCTGTTGATACTGAGGTTGTTGCTGATTATGCTGATTGTTGTCTCTGAAGACAGGTGCTATATGAGCCACCTGATGCTGGTTGCTGGCATGACGCACAGGCTTCCTCTTGGCAGAGGGTCTTCTAGGTTTAGCATGGGATTGCACAGCATGTGCCTCCCCATCTTTCTTCTTAAACGCCCCATATCGTTTAGAAGAACCTTCATCCTTAGATAACCGTCCTTCCCAGAATCCTTCCTCCAATCGCATCCCCATGTTCACCATCTCGGTGAAATCAGAGGGAGCACTAGCGACCATCCGCTCATAATAAAATGAACTAAGAGTTTTCAAAAAGATCTTAGTCATCTCCTTCTCTTCCAGCGGAGGAGTAATCTGAGCTGCCAACTCTCGCCACCTCTGGGCGTACTCCTTAAATATCTCTTTGTCCTTCTGGGACATAGCTCTGAGTTGATCACGGTCAGGAGCCATATCAACATTATACTTGTATTGCTTGACAAAGGCTTCGCCAAGATCGTTGAAGGAACGGATGTTTGCACTATCAAGGCTCATATACCACCGAAGAGATGCACCAGACAAACTATCCTGAAAATAATGAATCAGCAGTTGATCATTATCAGTCTGAGTAGACATTTTCCTGGCATACATAACCAGGTGGCTGAGAGGGCAGGTGTTCCCTTTGTACTTCTCAAAGTCAGGGACTTTGAATTTGACAGGTATCTTCACACCGGGAACCAAACATAATTCAGCAGCAGACTTGCCGAACAAATCTTTCCCTTGGAGGGTCTTCAATTCCTTGCAGAGTTCAAAAAATTGGTCATTCATCGCATCCATCTTTTCATTAACATCCGGGCCCTCAGACGGCTCAGAATGATAGATGGTGTCGTCTACCCTGGGAGTGGTATGCACGACAGGAGGAGGCATTGCAAGGACCGGGCTAGATGCCGGCATGGAAGCAAAGGTAGGAGCTGGAATATCTGGCATAAAACTTGGAGGCATACCCCACGGAAACCCGGCTGGCATGGCATTCGACACGAAGTGGGCACTGGCGGCTGGCACAGTTGATGCGACTACTTCAGATATAACAGTCCTCTGGGGAGGAGTGGCAGGCGGTGGAGACGGTTGATTCTGTGCAGCCAAGAACTGCTCCATCAGAGCGCTCAGTCTAGCGACCTCTTCTTTCAGCTCTCGGTTCTCTCATTCAAGTCGATCCATCACTCTTGCAGAATTAGCTCGGGTGTAGTACCGATGAGTCAGTTTGTCTTCAAAATAAATGAAGAGCACAGAGTTAGGCTACAGACAAGAAGACCAGAACAACACCTGCTTATGCAAATGATGCATGCAATGCTTGTGCGTATGCTTTGTTTTTTATTTCAAGGAACTTTTAGGGTTCTATTTGCAAATTTGAAATTTTAAAACATTAAATCGCATATGGAAAACATCTCATCAAATATATATTCGAGAGAAAGAAGTACAACATTGTTGATCATATTACAAGGGAAAAGGAAAATAAACATCCTATGGAATCCCTAGAAGCTCGAGATGCTGGAAGACGAGATGCACAAAGCCTCTTGATCTCTCTCTCATATGCGGCTTCCATACCCGCTTTCTCCTTAGCGAGTCGATCATACTTCCTCTTCCAGAACTTGGAAGACTGAGGAAGAAGAGAAGTCCAGGTATCATTCAGATCATCTATCACCTGATGCTCGAGGAATTCGATCAGAGCGTCCTTTTCCTTAAGCTGTTGAAGCAACTCTTCTCTTTCACAGATCCAGGCACGTGAAAGGTCTTCGTCTCTCAACTCCTCTACGCCTTGGTTAGGGAGGGTTGAAGGCCCAACCACAACCAATGGTGTAGGTCTCGGATAATCATATGGCATAAGATACTCTGATGCTCTCTGTCTGACCCAAGAAGTATACGGCTCTAAAGCAATGCAGTTCTTCGGACCCAACTCATTTCTACCCTTCTTGTGAATCTTGCGCCAAGCGCAGACCATCCTGGCTTTCAGGCCTTGGGGATCTTTACCCTCCTGAAAGAACACACCTTCTAACAGAATGTTATGAGGTTTATCCTTTAGGGGGAACCCAAGCTGACGACGTGCTAAGATAGGGTTGTAGCTGATCCCACCACATGTACCAAGAAGAGGAACATTAGGGAATTCACCACAATAATCAATGATCTGAACTGTATCATACACGCGATCATACCAAGAGATATCGTCATTAGTGAGAGACATAAGTCTCGTAGACCAACGTAGACATCCCTTGTTCTCCTTGAAAGCGACCGTCTGCGGTAAGTGAGAAATAAAGCACTTATACAACAGAGGCAAACAGCACACAATAGCTCCTCCACCCTTTGCATTCCTCAGATGCAAAGAGAAATAGGCATCACCCAACAGAGTAGGAACGGGATTAAGAACAGAAAAGATCCTAATGGCGTTCACATCCACAAATTTGTCGACGTTGGGGAACAACACCAAACCATAGATGAGCAGCACGAATATGGCCTCAAAGGCATCCTCACTCATGGCCTTCCCATAAACGGTAGCTTGAGCGACGAGGAAATCAGAAGGAAGACCCTGAATTCCACCTTTGGTGGTCATATGCGCTTCAATCAGGGATTCATCTATGTGCAACAAGCCTGCGATCTCTCGAGAAGTCGGAATACTCTTTAAGCCACTGAACGGCACCTGATCCAGAATAGGAATACCCACAAGATAAGCATACTCCTCAAGCGTAGGCAACAGCTGAAAGTCCGGAAAAGAGAAGCAGTGATACAGAGGATCATAGAACTACGCCAAAGTACTCATCAACCCTTCATCGACCTGAGTAGTCAACAGAGGCAGAAGCTTCCCATACCGAGCTTTGAAACCCAAGGGATCTAATACATAAGATGTCAGATTCCTTAACTCTTTCACATCGGGCTGTCTAAAGCTGTACTTCTTTGTATGCCTTTTTGGTCTTTCCATGTTTGAAAATTTTGCAAATAAACCCTTTAAGTTCCTTGAAAATTTTCTGATTTTTCTGATGACATGAATGCAGATGAATGCATGAATGTATGAATGCAACAATCACACTCAGGGATCAAGCAAATCACACCAGACAAAGGTCATGGGAAAGCTCATAGCATCCTTAATATCAATCATCCATTTTGGTGGATTATGGTTTTCACCTTATCGACACCCAAGTTCCATTGATATTAACGATACATGAACCGGCTCAATCATCCTTAATATCAATCATCCATTTTGGTGGATTATGGTTTTCACCTTATCGACACCCAAGTTCCATTGATATTAAGGATGTCTGAACGACTCAACCATGAATCACGGGTTTGTTGAGAGTCACGAGCATGGAGTCTCGGTTAAGAACCACCCAAAGGGAGTGTACTAGGGTTTAAACCTGCCGAACATGTTCTACAAAAGGTTCCCATAATCATCATCCCATCTTTCAAATATTATCGGAGGAACGAATACTCGTATTCCAAAATTTTTCTCAAGAGAGACTCTTATGAGTGTAGTATCGCGTAACAATCGCATCAGATCTTACATCTGAACGACCTCCGCACTATGTCCTAAAAAATAGGCCAAGATGGGCTTGGTAAACTAAGGTCCTTGGCTTCTAAGGCACATGTTTGAAAGAATAATGCCTAACCACAAATAACTTGTGTGACATTATTAATCCAACATGACCTCCACCAAATGAATGGACTCGAAAGTCAACTTGCTAAGGAATACTCCACACAAGTCGACGAGACTATGCCATTCTCCTATCCTAAGGTGCACTCGAGTTCGGGTATAGAACTCATCTCACAGAGATCACCAAGCAAACAAGCAATTGTATATCAAGCAATTCAAACATTACAATCAATACAGTAATCCCAAATTGTACAAAAATATGTCATATAACAGATAAACAATATCATACAACAAGGGTGAAAAGTAGTCAAAACCACCAAGGGTATCCCCAGCAGAGTCGCCACTTTTCTGTAGCGGTGTATTCGTCACTTTATGATTTATTGATTAAATTAAAAGCAAAGCATACAAAGAATCGAGTCGCCACCGCACTTTTATTTATCCAAAGGAATGGCTAAAAAGCGAACAAAAGCCTAAGAAGTTTTACACATAGAAAACTAATGAAAAGATCAGATATCGGGGTAAGGGGTTAATTACGCAATGGGAAGGTGTTAGGCACCCAAAACGTCCTAGGTACTCCTAGGGAGCCCTTTTCACAACTTGTTGTATGAAATGTTATTTGTTTATGAAATATTTATTGTGCAAACATGGATTGAAGGGATGAGAAAAGAATATACAAGTTATTATTTTTGTGTTTGAACGAATGAACCCGTTGCCTACGTACCTTTCCATGGAAGGTAAGGATCAAAACGCCGTAATTCGGCTAAAAGATTTCCAAAATATGAGTGGGTTGATTTTAAAACAAAAGCCCTAAGGTCTTTCGTTATCCACGGGAGAAAACTCAACCTTATACAAACAACAAGTTCACCATGTGAGGAAAGCTTCAACTTGCTAGTGAGGGGTTAACCCTATAATAAGCAAGGAAGTCTTACAATTCAATCACTAAGGACAACAGGTGAGATTAACATCAACCAACTAGGATAAATCAAACCTATGGCTAATGTATGAAAACTTATCAAGAATGGACAAAGCCACAAAACAATTGAGTGAGTGAAATTATCAAGATGGTCAAAGTATGATTAGAATTCAATTCAAAAGAAGTATTGTGAAAATGAAGTTTGAAAAATCAGAGGCTTAAGGCCTAGGTTTCTAATTTGAAAAGAAATGAAAATGTTTGCACAATAGTTTTCAGGTTTTGGGTTAACATGCAAATGGAGGTTTAAAGAAACAAAAGGTGGGAGGGTTAAGGAAGTAAAACTTCTTAGATGTTCACCTCTTGAGATCATATATAGATGATTCAAGTGATTCCTTTAGAATAGGCAACAATGCAAATAACAAATGGACAAAGTAAATGGATACCGGATGCCAATCAATGGACTTATTCCAATCTCACAAAACAAAAATGGATACCGGATGCCAATCAATGGACTTATTCCAATCTCCTAAAGCAAAGAGCAAACAATGATACCAGATGCCAATCAATGGACTTATACTAGTCTCACAAAACAAAATGGATACCGGATGCCAATCAATGGACTTATACCAATCTCCTAAAGCAAAGAGCAAACAATGATATCAGATGCCAATCAATGGACTTATACTAGTCTCACAAAACAAAATGGATACCGGATGCCAATCAATGGACTTATACCAATCTCCTAAAGCAAAGAGCAAACAATGATACCAGATGCCAATCAATGGACTTATACTAGTCTCACAAAACAAAATGGATACCGGATGCCAATCAATGGACTTATACCAATCTCCTAAAACAAAGAAACAAGGATACCAGATGCCAATCAATGGACTTATACTAGTCTCCTACCATATCATGGGAAACAACTGCCAAGCAATGGACTTATGCTTGCCTCCTCCATGGACAAAACCTAATGTTACAAAGTAATGAACAATGTTTATGAAATGATATACAAGTGATGAAGATACTTGCACAAAGGCACACATAAGCAAATATGCACAGATAAATCAAGTAAGCAAACACACAAGTCAATTAGCACACACTATATACAATCAATTAGGCTCAAGCAAGGTTAGGCTTTACAACCAACTGGAATGGGGTATTTTGAGCTCTTAACCCTAACATTGAAAGTTAGGGTGAAGCAGATGAAAAGGAGATAAGGGGTGTGCCTCATAGCTCTTATCCCTGGTCAGGGAGAGCTTTGATCAATGGAAAGTGTGGGAGTTCAGAAAGTTGGAACTCTTCTCCACAAATGGACTCTATAAGATCTTGGGTTATTATTCACCATGCATCAACACATGGTGTGAGCAAGGTGAATGACACACTGAGTAGCAGGAGATGGATTACACATCTCTTTTATCTGCCAATTGCCACATAAGAGGACTTTACCTGCTTGGCACAAAAATTAAACAATCACAAGCATTGCCTCTTAAGGAGGGCTTCAGACAGGTGCCTACCAATAACAATAGGTCTTCCAGACTACATGAAGATTAGGGATTATACCTAAGTGGTTAAGCAACCAAGCAAAAGCAAAGTTCAAATGAACTTAAAGCAACTTAGGTACCTGTGGAAACAACTAAACAGATCAGTACAATACTCAGACAAACAGACAACAGTCAATAAGCAATAGATGATCTCAATGTACAAAATGTGTAAGCCATAAGGCAAACTCAAATGAGTTAGCATCAACCTACAAAACACATAGGTGTTAGTAATCAAAAGCCAACATCAATACTCAAATGATGGAGCATCATCAACTATAGAACTTGGATGTTCAACCTGAAATCAAAACTCACATGTAAGCAACAAACCACTAGGTCAAAGCCTAGGGTCAAAGATGAGGAAAAAATTCAAAACAGGAGCTCAAATTTAACATGAATCAACTTCAAACACATATTGACATATCCTAAAAAGGCTCACATCAAAATCATTAACCAAATGCATTTCATGATCAAGTGAAGTTCAAGGCAATTTCAAAGCTCATATGTGATCAACATGAATGAAAAATTCAAATCAAAACAGAAATGATTCAAATAAATCTGGAAAAAATCATGCATATTCAAGACATCTAATATGATCCACATACAAAAAATCAGGGGAATCAGAGATCATTTGGCATAGAAACCAAGTTGCACAAGTTGGACAATCAAAGGTGTGACACAAATTGTCACACCAAGTTAGCACAAGCATAAAACAGCAAAGGAGCATAGGAAAAATACCAAACCAAAACCAAAATGTCCAACAATCTGTCTAGATTCATCATGCAAAATTTCAGGTTCATTGGATAAGAAACAAGCATTTCATGATGAGATAAGCAAGACAAGGTCACAATTAGACATATGATCAATCAACCTAGGACAAATTATTTTTCCAGCCAGGCACAACTTGCAAACTCATGCTCATAAAAAACTAGACAGAATAAGGAGCATTTTACAAAAAATTGGGATCAAATTGGTGCAATTTTCAATTTTATATGATTTTTCTAAGTTGAGGAAAAAATTAAGAATGGAAATGGACATAGCATATGAAAATAGGAGGGAAAGTATAAAAATGAAATAACATTTGAAAATATCCCCTCGCTGGGAATCGAAGCCAGTACGAATTTAAAAAGAAGCGCGCTTCCAAAACGACAGCGTTTCCCTGTGAAACCCTAGCGCGCGCTGAATTCGTAGCTAATCCAAAGTTTCGTAGCAAAATCAAGGCAATTTCGTAGCTAAACTGGAAATGATGAGGTTCAAAGGTTGAAGATGAAGATAATGATGATCTTCATGTGAATTTTCCAGAAAAATCAAAAAATGTCCAGAAATCACAAACAAGCACAGCATTCGAATCCTCATTACATGCACATGCAAGATCCATAACTAAATCATGCAAAAACATCAAAATAAGCTCGGATCGAAGAAAATAAAATTCAACATCAAACTTTCAATTAAGCATATCTAGCTCAAAACAGCACCAAATCACACGATTCAAAGCTCAGATTCATCAGGACACCAAGATCTACAACAACATAGCAATGAATTTCAAAATTAGGAGATGCGAATTATGACCTCTTGAAGAGCAGCAAGCTTGAATCGTGTGCTATCAAGCTCAGCAAGGCCTCAAATCTTCTCTACAATGCTTAATGAAGTGATTGATGATGAATTCGAAGCTCCAGCATACACGAATCCAGCTTAATTTGCAAAATCCATGGAACCTTCAAGCTTCGAGTATGGCTCAATATGGCACCAATTGCTCCAATTCCACGTCCAATTCCACTCAAAAATGCTTCAGGATCAAGAATCAATCAGTAGAAATGGTCCTTGTGTGAAGAATTGCAAAATATTTTTGAGAGAAAAAATTGATTATTCTTGAATCTAGATCTGAAATTGTAGTTAATGGCAAATGTAGTTATGTTTAACCTTATATATGCCATGCTAATCATGCTGAAAACCTGTTTAAGCCTAATGCAAATGAGATTAGCAACTTATGAGGTGTATGTACAAAAATGGTTTTTCACCTCATGCACTTCATGCATGCGTGAACAGTACCACCATGAGGCCCAAAATCACTTAAAATTACTCCATGCAAGCTTTGGAAATGGTTTTGTATGCATACAATCATCAAAAATGTTTTTATGAAATTTCCTTCAAAAATCTTCATGAGTGAGCACATGATTATGCAAATGGAATTCAAGCCATGTAATGAGATGTTTGGAAACTACAAGTCATGAGGAGAATTTTGCAAAAAGAGTCACTCATTTTGGAGCTTTGGTTGAAAAGTTATGCCCATTTGAAGTCCCATGTATACTTTGCCATGATTTGATCATATCTCCTCAACCACACATTAGAAATTCATGATCTTGGACATTTTGGAAATGGGAGAGAAAGATCTACAAATTTCATGTTCAACAAAATTTCATTTGAAGCTTTCTTGATGATGTAATATTGAGTTGAAGTTGGTCCAAAATCTTTCCATTTTTGGAAAGTTCAAATTATAGGTCACTTGCTATTTTTGGAAATTCTTGACCTAACTTCAAATTCTTCAATGTGAGGGTTTGAAATGTCAAATGAGGCTTGTTTGAACATGAATGAAGTATTTCTAATCACTTCCCACCTCCAAATCCACAGTTGACTTTCTAGGTCTTCAGTTGACTTGAAAATGTTCTGATGAAATTCAAGCCTCTACCACTTGGGATTTTGCTTCAAAATGACATCATAACTCATATGAACTCTTGTGAATGATTGTGGGGTCCAAATCTCAAGAATGACCACCATCTATTGCTCAATGAATGCTTTTGATTGCCTTGACCTGTTAATGCTTCATCTGCAAGACAAAGGTTAGATGACATATTTTTGTACTTTTTGGTTAGTGATAAAAAGAAAAGCAATGATATACAAATGCAAGGAATGCTTGGTGATCAAGAAATCCTCTCAAAAAGATGACCCACCCACAGGGAAGGAAGCAAGGTGTCCAATGATCCTTGAGGCAATGAAATGATATGATATGATTCCATGAGGGATCTTAGGGACAAAATTGGGGTCTTACAACTCTGTCATGGGAGTGGGAAGTATTTGCTTGTTTACAGTAAAGTGGGTGCGCTTGGATCACACTCTAGCAGTTAAACATTACTTGCTATCACATGGATGATTAAGTGTCATTCACGGTAGAACGGAAGTAACACATCCTTTTTGAAAGGTTTTGAAGAGATGTGCATTGAGGCAAAAGATGATTTGATTTGTTGGGGTTGATTTTATGTGCGGAGACAAGCATCACACCCCTTGGCTAGATACATTCAACCGTCCAAAAACTCGGGAGTTTAGAGGACAATATTATCCTAACCACGCTTTTTCGTCCAAAAGATATTTGAATTGTGAAAAGAGTTTGACAAGTGTAACCATTGGAACTTAAAGGGAGACAAGTATCTGACCGTTGACTAAGTACAACCAATAATCAGAATACTTGGGAGTCGAGAGGACAATGGAGTCCTAACTACCCTTTTTTCTCCCTCATAGTACCTAGATCTACCTTTTTTGAATGATTATATGTTTTAAGGGGGAAGTCAAGTGTTGGGTCCTCAAGCTAGGTACGACCGACAACCCAAGTACTTGAATGTTGTGTACAAGCACATACACCTCGTTTTTGCATTCCAATTTGTTATGAAAATGGATTTGAAAAAGGAACTTGATGTTGGATCAAGTGTTTGAGTTTATTATGAAAAATGTGTGTGAATAATGGAGGTGAGAGATAGAATAAGGTTAAGAAGAGAATGGAGAATAGATATGAATCATGGATCATGGAATGGATGTGAAATACTTGATATTGGATCAAGTATTCGCGTTGCAATGGTGTGAGTTTTATTCGGAAAACAACTTGACATTGGATCAAGTACCTTTTGTTTCTTTTGAAATGCTTTATTTATCGTTTTGTTTTTTATCTTTTTAATTGTCATGCATGATGAATTAACAAAAGCATAAACCTAAACTATTACATCTTCATGGGGTGGGGGGAAATTTAACACACGATGGGGGGATGGATCCATACAATACAACATAAATGGAAATGGAAGGAATTATACAAATTACAAACCATGTGCCATGCCTAAACCATACAAGTGACATATCACTTCAAACAATACAAGTTAATTAAATGAATAAAAGTAAAATGGGTAACTTGGATGGTTTGAATCTCACATTCACATGTCAACACAAAAACAACAAATATGGTTAGTATGCATTAACAAAATGGAATTTAAATGATTAACACAAATGCATGAAATAGTGAAATGATGGAGTGATATGATATTATGATCAACAAAAACAATAGATATGCTAACACATCATATTAAATTGAAATATGATTTTCAACTTGGTTCTAATAACCACGATCAAAGAAGGAATCATTAACTTGGAATTAAAGTCACACAATACATGAACATGTCATGTGAAATTAAATCAATTATTTATTCCTAACATGACATATTAATTGAATTAACATGGAAAAATATTACTGAGCACACAAACCAAAAATCCAACAGTCAATCAATATTATTTTTTAGGCATTTTCTCGTGATTATCAAATGAGTTGAATTACTATCTAACACATCTAATTAAATTCCTAAGTGAACAATTAGCAATTAGATGTATTTTTACTAATATTGCAAACAATAATAAAAATCAAAACTCAAGAATTACAACCAAGATGTTAAAAGCAAGAATCCAAATCATGAAAGAAAAAAAAAATAGCATGGAAAAGTCAAGAAAAATAATTAAAATAAACAATGGGCCAGGGGGTTTACATTCTGGAACTATGGGTGCAGAAGATAAACAGGCGCATGGGCCTCTTGGTTTAAGGTCCGTTGAATATTGCCTTCAAGAAAGGGGGTGTGAAATGAAAACAATGGGTGAGGGCCAAGTATCCAGCGCAAGGCCCATGTTCATAGGCCCATCAGCAACTTGGCCATGGAAGAGAATTCAGCACATGCTGAATTAGATCATTGAGTCAGCAAGCCTAAGTCAACAGGAACATGTGGGGGTCATTGATTGGGTGCTGAAATTGAATTCAAAATAAAACATGCACCACGCTCACTCTCAGCTTAGGTCAACACTCCCTCTCGTCACCGCCGTGGACCACCGCGTCGGAAATTGCTTCCGGCGGCGGTGGACACCAAAACATGAATCTCGACCATCATCTTGTTTGTCTCCCTCTCCATTCCACGAATATCATGTTAATTTCATAAAAAATTAAACCTAACTGACTAACAGAATCAGGATCCTCAAGAACCCTAACTTCAAGATCTTAAATTAAACCCTCCACACTCTGATTCAAAGCCCCTGGGGTTGGAGCTTTGAATCCAATCTCTGAACTCTACATCTCAGTAACAAGAAGAAAATGGAAAGAAATGGGTGAAGCTCACCTGACCGAGATGAAAATTACTGTGATGATGGATGCAAAAGAACAATCTTCTTTTCAGGTAAGATCAGTTTTGAATCTCTTCTCCTAATCTTGCTCTTTCACCTTCTTTTTTTTTGTTTCTCCCTCTTTTCTTCTTGATTTTTTGTTGGTGTGAATGGATCGGATATTGGATTCGTATTTGATTCAAAATCGATTCCACTAATTGAATGTAATTGATGACTGTAATGGATGAAGTTGAGGGAATGGCGAGGGTTTAGCAGTGGTTGATGAAGGTTGAAGGTTGATTAGGATTCAGGCTTAAGCCTGAAGCTCTAAGGTTCAATTGATAATGATGAGTGGTGATGAAGGAATGGTTGAGAGTTCTGTATAAAAGTTCATGATTGATGATTGAAGGTGTAGATTGATGAAGTTCTGATTCAGAGTTGAGAAAGGTGGAGAGATGAAGATCAATGATGAAAAGTGGTTGGAGGTTTTTTTGTAAGGGTCAAAAACTGGTTGGAGATGATGATGCAATGTGCAAAGAATGGAGAATGATTGGAGCTTGAAAGTTCTTAGGTTATCAGTGGGAGGTTCTTGAATAGAGAGTGATGAAGATGATTGGTGTTGCCTTAATTTGTGACTGAGGAGGGATTTTCTAGGCTGTTAGGATTGAATGGGGATTGGTGCCAATTCTGTTATTGAATTCAGTTGGAGTTTGTAGAATCGAGGTAAATTAGTTAGCTAGTTGTGGATTTCGAGGTTGTTAGTTAGTGATGTGAAATTAGTTAGTTAGTTCAGTTAAGTGAAGATTGTGATGTTTTAGTAAGGTGGCCTCATGTTAGTTAGTTTAGTTAACCTAGATGAGTTAGGATTGGTGACATGAATGACTGAGTTGTGGTCTTGAACTGATATTTTGTGATGTGGTTAGTAAACGTTGGTTTAGTTGCAATTCTTTGTGCCAAGTTAGGTTTTGATTGGTGATGTTATGTTAGCTTGAATCATGTTTTGGGAATTTTATGCAACTTTGGGAATTATGGTTCTGTTTGGAATTATATAGTGTAACTAGTATGTATGGTTATCTGACTTGCCCAGTGATGTGTTTTGAAATGAATGCATGATTATAGGTCTATTTTCATGGCAATGTTTGATCTGGTTCATTGTTGCAGTGCAAGGTTATTACTTAAGTATGTTGGTTTGCTGCAAGTATTATGCATAAGGCCTTGTGTTCTGTAAATGTGTTAAAGACTTAGTTGGCTCGATTTGTGCAACGAGTTTTATCTTGGAACGTTGCAGGATTGTGATGCTGCATTGTTTGTTAATGCTACAGGTTGAAGTGGTTTGGTGTGTATAATTTCATGACCATGCTTGAGATACAAAATTGATGCAATTGATGCATTTGGTTGAAGTGAGGTCTGGTTTTATTATGTTGCAAACTAACTTGGGATGGCTTGCCTATGTTCTGACTTATTGTGCTATAGGTCTGGTGC
The DNA here is from genome assembly GCF_024323335.1 of Lathyrus oleraceus. Taxonomy (NCBI): domain Eukaryota; kingdom Viridiplantae; phylum Streptophyta; class Magnoliopsida; order Fabales; family Fabaceae; genus Lathyrus; species Lathyrus oleraceus. The sequence goes on from NC_066581.1 coordinate 211,787,895, forward strand.
AAGGTTGCAACAAGAATCTGTAATTGGTTGTTATGCCATGCAACTTGCTACGACAAGTTTTTCCTTTTTCATTAGTTTCATGATGTCCAGGTATGTATGTTGGTGCAATACAATTGTTTGTTTTGCTGAACATGTTTGGCACATGGTTCACATTGGATATGCATTGGCTTCTTATGGACTTGGTGCTTGTATTACCTTGGTTCTGTGTAGTAGGTTTGAAGTGGTTTAGCATATGGATTATGAGCCCAATGGTGTTGCAAGTTCACAGGCTTGGACATGGTTTTGCAGCAATGTTGCAGCTCATGTTTGGTATGGTGTATATGCATGTTAACTTGGTTTTTTTTACTACAATTGCAGGTTTAACATGTTGCTACAAGTTGATATCCATGTAATGGCCTGGTTCATGCATCATAGTGGTTCAATATAACTCCAGGCTTGGAAACCATGAGCAACATGTGCCATTGATCAGTCAAGAGTCAATCTAGATCATGGAAGGATTAGGGACAAAATTAGGATTAGGTTTGGGAAATTAGGATTTGGATCATTTGAGTTGACTTTGGTCAAAGTTGACCAAAAAGTCAACGGTTGACCAAAGTCAACAGTTGGTCAACATTTCCAATTTTTGTAATTTTTCATATTTTGGACACTTTGCTTTGTAATGAATGGGATTGACATATTTTTTAATGAAATGGATTGCTTTTGAATTGGATTTGTATTGAATGGAATTGATTGAATTTGTAATTGTGCATGAACATGTCTTGAATGGAAATGAATTTGCCATGAACTTGGATTTGAATCATGGACCATTGTATGGACATCCTTGTAATAGATTGAAATGAACAATGACTAGGGCCTGTAATTGACTTTGAATTGAATTAGTCAAGACATGGTATGCAATGAATCATGTGGTATGGAAATTGAGCTTGAATGAATGAAGATGGATGATAATCAAGGCTATAACTTGAATGAAACATTAACATGAATCCCAAAGACATGAATTATGGGTAGACCAAAACCAAACCAATGAGAATGATGGATGGTAGAGAGCACATATCAACTTAGGATAGCATGGATCAATGGACAATGGAATTGTATGAACTAATGGCCATATGGACAAACCCTAGATGTACCATGGAATAGAGCCTAAGCAAGGATTCATGAACCAAGCAAACATGGCATGACAATGGCAGGGGATGGACTTGTAGGGCCATGAGATGAAAGCCAATCAAACCAAAGAAACCACATGAACAAGTAGGGCTTGACTGGATATTGGCTAAGCAAGTGAAACACACACACACCATGGAATAATGATGGACCAATGAAATGGGGTTAAGGGCACACCCAAGGAATGATAGCCATGAAGTAGGTGAAGCTAGCGGAAATATACCCGAATGTATCGCACGCTCGAACATACAACAGAGTCGCCATCGAACTTTATTTATCCCCAAAGGGATGGGAAAATATCGAAAAAACCCGGAGGAAAGACATATGTTGGGTAAGAAAGTAAGTTATGCAAGGGGAAGGTATTAGCACACCAAACATCCACGGTACTCCATGGGAACCATTTGGATTGTTCTCGCTCAAATAAGTGTGATATCTAAAGATTACTCACAAAAGAAGGAGGAAAGGAAAGGAAATAAATAAAGTGCCCAGTGAGGATTATGGCCCTCATGCCTACGTATCCTCATAGTGCAATAAGGAATTCAGAGCTTCGTAGTTCAAGGAAGTATAGGCAGGAGGTGAAAAGAAATGTGATCAAAGTATGGTCTAAACCCAAAGATAGTGTTTTGAACTCCAAAAGGGGTGAAAATGTGAATCCAAGAGTAAATAGGTATGAACCAACAAGTGAGGGCCTATAACACTATATCAACGTATTGGGATAACCAAAAAGAGAGGAATCATGTGTTTGGGTTAAGGGCCAAACAACTCTTGGTTCATAAGGAGGTACAAGATGGAGCACAAAGGTATAGTGTATTTGGCTCAAAGAATAGGTATATCACGTGGAGTGAATGAAGGTAGAATATGAATGTATCGTGGAGATGAACAGAATAAAGTGACCGAAGTCACATAAATGTATATCTGGTGATAAGTGACTGAAGAAGTATTGTTTGAAATCGAAAGGTGAAAGTATATTGGAATCCATAAGAGAAATGAGATTTACACCATAGAGGGAAACAAATTTAACCGCTATAGGGTGTTATCTAAAAAGAAGGATTTAAGTGTTTGGGTTAAGGACCAAACAACTCTTGGTAGAAATGCGGACTATTCGTTAGGCGTCCTAAAAGGGGGTTTATGGAATTCCAAGGAAAGTGTATCTCGATGTCAAAGAGACAGTATGTCACTGGATGAACGATTTATGATCGAAGGTAGGTAATGGATAATGAAAGATCTGGATGATGCCCTAAGGCGAAGGAGGAATAATTAGAAATGTGCTCGCCAAGGATTCACATCCTCGTGCCTACGTATTCTCATTGTGCAATGAGAAAGTCAGAACAATTGTAGTTCGGAACTGCAAGAATAGAAAGAGAGAGATATTTGTCTAAGCAACGGGGACTCTCAAGACAAACACTTTGTCAAGGAAGAATTGCAGTACTGGATAGTACAAGGAACAATATCACTTGCTGGGGAATCAACAATTTGAGATCAAATAAGGATAGTATCTTGGATCCGAGAAAGGGATAGACTCTTAATCGAAGAGCAAAGTGGCATCTTAGCCGAAAAAGAATGAATTAAATGTTTGGGTTACGGGTCAAACAACTCTCGATTGATGAGGTGGACTATCGTCATCATCCTAAAAGGATAGACAAGGAGTCCAAGGAGAAGTGTGATTGATCTAAAAAATATGGTATTAACCAAATGAATGTAGAACAATTGATTGATAAATAGGGTAGCTCGCGAAGAAACTGGGTTCTCCTGCCTACGTATCCTTATAGTGCAATAAGGAAATTAGAGCTTTCATAGTTCAACCCACTAGGGCTGAAAAGAAGGTGATGGAGGCAAGAAGAGAAATGTGATTGAATGATGGAATGTAGACACTTGATAGTTACTAGATGAGAATCACACTAAAGTCTATGGGTAAAGGTGGATACAATAAGCAACGAGTCAAACCTATCGCACCCAAAGATATCCAGAATGAGTGTAGGAAAGATCCAGTCGCATTCCTTCTTTACCACTTAAGGCTCGTGGCATGTAACTCTCGTCTTAAACTTCAAGTGGAGAGAGAAAAGTCTTTGTAGTTGTTTCTTGCATTGATGTTGAAGACCTTATCAACCGTTCGATTCGAATTGCACTAAAGTGTATGAATATAGGCGAATACGAGTACTGGGTCATACGTCCCATACCCAAAGATACTCAGAATGGGGGTAGGAATACTCCAGTATCACTCATTCTCCATTACTTAAGGCTCGTATCATGCAACTTGATTCATGATTGATAATTTGTTGATAGTCCTTGCTTTTGTGCCTTGATATCCATACAAACCCTAGCTTCACAAGCCCAAGTTTTTGAATTTATGATGGATGATGTATGTGGATGAATTATGAATGTATGCAAGTGATCTCCTAATCAAGGGGTTGGATGAATAATTAAGAAAAGGGGAGGGAAAACTTTGGGGTACAACAACTGCCCCTATTTAATCTTCTTGAACCTGAATACAAGAATTGCGGGAGCTTTTTAGGTATTCAAGGTGGAAGGTGATTAAATACCAACGTACCCGAAATTTGCTTGGACAGGTGGTTGAAGTTATCCCAGACTTTGGGTGTTTACACAAGGTGTTGTGGGGAAGATTCTATATGTAGTGCATGATGTATGCTTGCCTTTTATGATGCATGTTTGTTTGTTTCTTTGTCATTTGTAGGGATGAGTCTTTATTATGATGCAAATTCTGACTCGTCATCGAAGACAATTGCTGCAGAACTTAGGTGATACCAACACTGCTGTCAAGGAATCTTTTCCTATTAAGGAACACTAAAATGCTAGAACCAACGTGGTATCCCAGCCGATTAGATGTCACAGGTATCCAAAAACCATTTTTTGAGTCACCAGTCATCTTTCAAGTTTATTGGGTCTTAACAGTAATGCAAAATGTTTCTCTTTAGTGTAGATTTTTATTATTCCCAGAAATTTTAAAGCATTGCGTGAGTAAGACAAATCAATTATTTTGCATACAAAACACAGAAGAAAATGTTTGACGGAATAACTGAATTTTATTGATGTGAAATTGTACATATATTGAGTACAAGGACGCATACATCCTTGATGAGGATGTTGCAAAAATTGAAAAATAAATGAAATGGCAATGGGAAATATTTCGTATATTTTTCTCCATTGATTACAACATTGGCCTTAGTCTACCCTAGAATATGAATCCCGAGACCTTGCTTCGGCTGGCGGTGATTGGATCGATCCTCGATCATCTGATATCTAGCTTGTAACGTATGGCCTCAAGGATCATAGTCAATGCCTTTATCCCAAACTTCTTCCTAGACATTTCAATTCTTTTTGTCCACCGGGATGCTACTTTTTTCCTAAGCCGCCCTTTCGGGTTTTCGACTTAGTGAGCTTTATATTTTTTCCTTAAATTTTGCATGGACAATTCATTTTTCGGTCCATCAGGATAGCCATTTTTGCCTAGATCAACCTTGCGGAGATTAAAGCGGGATTTCATTATTTCTTTTTAGGCATAATATTTTTTGACTATGTTTGCATTCACCGGCGAGGGAAAATCTTCCCCATCCATTATTGTGAGGATTAGAGACCCACATGCGAAGGCCTTTTTAATGATGAAAGGTCCCTCATAGTTGGGAGTCCATTTTCCTCGCGGGTGTGAGTGAATAGCAGAATACCTTTTGAGCACGAGTTCCCTGGCGCGGTACTCACGGGGAAGAACCTTCTTATCAAAAGCTCGTTTGAGACGTCTTTGGTATAGCTGACCATGACAGACGGTCGTCAAATGCTTTTCTTCAATCAAATTCAGTTGGTCATACCGTGATTGAACCTATTCAGCTTCATCAAGGTCGGCTTCCATGATGACTCTGAGTGAAGGGATATCAACTTCAATCGGTAAGACGACCTCCATCCCATATACCACTGAGTACAGAGTTTCCCCAGTGGATGTGTGGATCGAGGTTTTGTAACCATGCAGAGTGAAGGGTAACATCTCTTGCCAGTCCTTGTATGTCTTGACCATCTTCTGGATAATTCTCTTGATATTCTTGTTAGCTGCTTCTACGGTGTCGTTCATCTTGGGCCGGTATGATGAAGAGTTGTGGTGCTCGATCTTAAATTCTTCGCACAACTCCTTCATCATATTGTTGTTGAGGTTACTGGTGTTGTTAGTGATGATCTTGCTAGGTATGCCATAACGGCAGATTATCTCTTTCTTGATAAACCGGGTAACCACTTGTCGAGTGACATTAGCATATGAAGAAGCTTCTACCCATTTTGTGAAGTAATTGATGGCGACTAGGATGAATCGATGTCCATTGGAAGCTTTAGGCTCTATCATCCCAATCATATGGATGCCCCACATAGAAAAGGCCATGGCGAAGTCAGAACATTCAACGGAGTTGGTGGCACAAAGATCTTGTCACCATATATCTGACATTTATGGCACCTCTTAACAAAGTTGTAAATATCAGTCTCCATCATCGTCCAATAGTACCCAACCCGAAGGATCTTCTTGGCCATAGTAGGACCCTTTGCATGTACACCCTCGCAACCTTCATGTATGGACTTTATGATTGTACTAGCTTCGTGTCTATCCACGCATCTGAGCAGTACAAAATCATAATTCATTTTTCATAATACATCACCGTTTAGGAAGAACTTGGAAAAGAGTCTTCTCAGAGCTTTCTTATCGGTGATGGATATACCCTCGGGATATTGTCGTTTCTCCATAAATGTCTTTATGTCGTAGAACCAAGGCTTATCACCAGGATCGACCTTAATTGCTAGACAATGTGCTGGTTCATCTAAGTGGTCAATCTGGATGGATGGTGCTTCATTTTTCCATTTGACTTTGAACATAGATGCCAACATGGCCAAAACATCTACTAACTGATTTTCCTCCCTAGAAATATGATGAAAAGAGATTTCATCAAAATAGGGTATCAATTTTATGATGTGCTCTTTAAAAGGTATCAACTTGTTATCCTGAGTCTCCTAATAGCCTTTAACCTGACTGATTACCTGACAATGTGCTGGTTCATCTAAAACGTAGATACATGCTTCATATTCTGCCATATTGTTGGTGCAGTCAAAACATAATCTAGCGGTAAATGGAAGGTGGAAACCGGTTGAGGAAGTGATAACAACACATATACCATGGCCTCGAGCATTGAAAGCACTGTCGAACACGAGCGTCCATCGCGATCTTTGTTCGGGCTTTCCTCAGGGCTTACTTTGAAGCCTGGCATAGTGAAGTATCTGATAAACATGATGTCTTCATCTGGAAAGTCAAACCTCAACGGTTGATAACCTTCGACAGGCAGGTGAGCAAGGTAGTCAGACAAAACACTCCCTTTTATTTCTTTCTAGGTCACATATTGTATATCATACTCGGTTAACAACATTTTCCACCGGGAAATTCTACCAGTAACAGCAGGCTTTTAAAATATATACTTTATCAGATCCATCTTGGATATCAATCGAGTAGTATGACAAATCATATATTTTCTCAGGCGTTGAGCTGCCCAAGTCAAAGCACAACAAGTTTTCTCCAAAAGTGAGTATCGGGTCTGACATTCAGTGAATTTCTTGCTGAGATAGTAGATAGCATGTTCTTTCTTTCCTGTGTCATCATGTTGACCCAAAATGCAACCCATGGAATCATTGAGTACTATAAGGTACGTAATGAGAGGCCTACCAGGAACCAGTGGTATCAAGATTGGTGGTTCTTGCAAGTACTTTTTATTTTATCGAATGCCACCTGGAAATCGTTGTTCCATATAATCGATTGGTTTTTTCTCAACAGTTTGAATATCGATTTGCAGGTAGCCGTCAAGTGTGATATGAATCTAGAGATGTAATTAAGTCGCCCAAGGAAGCCTCAGACTTCTTTTTCTGTTCGGGGAGCTGGCATTTCTTGGATGACTCGAACTTTTTTGGAATCAACCTCAATACCTTTCTGACTGACTATGAAACCTAAGAGTTTACCGGATCGGACCCCAAAAGTACATTTAGCCGGATTCAAGCCCAGTTTAAACTTTCGGAGTCTGCCAAACAATTTCCTCAGGTTCACCAAGTGATCTTCTTCGGTTCTGGATTTGGCAATCATGTCGTCCACATAAACCTCAATCTCTTCATGAATCATGTCATGGAAGAGGGTTACCATGGCGCATTGATATGTTGCCCCTGTATTTTTCAGGCCGAACGACATGACTTTGTAGCAGTAAGTTACCCAAGGTGTGATAAAAGTTGTCTTCTCCATATCTTCTGGCAACATCTTGATCAGATTGTACCCGTAGAACCCATCCATGAAAGAAAAGACGGAAAATTGAGTTATGTTGTTAACCAAAACATCAATATGAGGCAAAGGGAAGTCATCCTTTGGGCTCGCTCTATTGAGGTCTTGATAGTCTACACACATTCTGACTTTACCATCTTTCTTCGTAACTGAAACGATATTAGCAACCCACTGCGGATATTCAGAAATGGCTAAGAAGTCGTCGTCTAGATGCTTCTTAACCTCTTCCTTGATCTTGAGTGCCATATCGGGTCTATTCCTTCTGAGCTTTTGTTTGACTGGAGGACATTCAGGCTTGAGTGGCAAGTGATGTTCAACAATGTTGGTGTCTAATCCTGGCATATCTTGATATGACCAAGCGAAGACGTCAACATATTCATGCAACAACTCTACCAACTCGGGGTGTACACGCTCGACAAGAGATGCCCCAACTTTCACTTCTTTTTTGTCAGTTTCAAAACCCAAGTTAAGACATCCAATGGTTCTTTGTATGGATGAATCTGTTTCTCTTCGTGCTCAAGGAGCCATGCCAGTTCAGCTGGTAATTCACAATCTTCCTCACTATTGTCTTCAACTTGGTTGATTGGAAATCCAGTTTTATGGTTGATTTTAGCCATGTTGTAATCAATGATTTTGTTTGTTCTGCATATGATGAGCTTATTTTAGTATGCTTTTCTGAGAAAAGTGGAAAAAAGAAAAAGAAATCATTTGCCATTTCATTGTTTTTAGTGAAAAAGAAAAGTAACTGAAAGAAAGGGAACACCAGGTTTGCATGTAAAAAGTACTTTTTGTTTATTCACACAATACTTTTAAACATGGGGGAAACTTAAAAGCTATCCTCTCGTCTCGGGCGAGGACGAGGGATGGAAAAAACAAAATGCATTACGTTTTTTTCGAGTACACCATGGGAATCACAATGGCCATCCAATTGGAAAGCTTGAACCCTGGAGGACATCTGTGAACAAGGTTGGGTGCCCCTGGCTTGCTACCACTGGACTCTCCAATAACTGCCATGGTATGCTCATTTTGATAGTCGGCGCTGCTGAACTTGACCAGGTTGAATTGCTTTTTCTTCGGGCTTGCCTTGCGTGCTGCTGGGTGATAACTGATACCAAACATGTCACGCTTCTCTTCCACATTAATGACCTTACCCCAACCGGGAAGCGGGCCTTTCTCTAATGTCTGCTTGGCACTCTTTGTTAAGGATAGGATGGTAGCGGATGATTGGTTGTTGTTGGCAGTAGCATAACTTACCTCTTCAAACTCTAAATAGTGGAGCGGAACCTCAATGATCCCTTCATCTGTTTCAACATATCCGAAAGAGGAGAGTTCACTGACCAACAAATCTTCTTCACCACACATAATTACCAATTTGTCATCAATCAAGTATTTTAGCTTTTGGTGCAATGTAGAAGTGACTGCTCCAGCGGCAATAATCCACGGTCTTCCCAACAAACAACTGTAAGCTGGGTTGATGTCCATGACTTGGAAAGTGATGCTGAACTGGTGGGGTCCAACACAGATAGGCAAATCGACCTCCCCAATTACCTGCCTTCGGGAATCATCGAAAGCTCGAACGATCAATGCGTTGGTCCTCATCTCTGGCCCTTTAAACTGTAATTGGCTTAATGTAGCTTTTGGCACATATTAAACGAAGAACCAGTATCAACAAGGACTCAAGATAAGAGAGAGTCAGTACATGTGACCGAAATGTGTAATGCTTTGGTGTGGGCGTTTTCTTTAGGAGGTATCTCGACTTCATTAAATCCCAAATACCTATTGGTAGTGATATTGGCGACCACGTTGTCAAATTGATCGACTGTGATATCTTGCATCACATGAGCGATCTTTAGAACTTTCAACAATGCCTTGTGTCATACCCCGATTTTGGTCCTGAATTTTTTTATGTTTTCACTTTTGTTTAGCACGTTTGGCCTAACCTTACTTTGGTTTTATATGAGGATTGGTTTTGATCCAAAGTCATGGTATTGTGATTGTGGATACATCTATGGTCTGGGTCATCTGAACAACCAAGTTTCTTGTGTTTCTAGCCACTTGCCAGTCATGTTATTGGTTCATGGATACTATGTCAAAACCCTAACCTTATGGTCTCATTTCATGGCCTTGTTCATGTACATCAAAAGTCATCCAAGTCATAAAAAAAAAAAACAATTTGGAAACCAACTTCAAACCATTTTGTTAATCCATTTCAATTTATTTCATGTCATTGTAAACCATTACATGTGAGTCCATACAAGAAAATACAAAATTTGGCATTTTTGACCAACTGTTGACTTTGGTCAACAGTTGACTTTTTGGTCAACTTTGACCAAAGTCAACCCAAATTCATTAAACCCTAAATTCACCCATAATTGTCCATTGAATTCCATTTACAAGAAAAATACAAAAAAATGAACTTTGACCAATTGTTGACTTTGGTCAACTTTGACCAAAGTCAACGCAACCTCTTTGCATCCTAAAATCCTAAGTCTTCCATCATGACCCTAATCCTCATTCCATGCTTCATGTCCACGTTGGCCTTGATCTTACCTTGTGGATTTGGTTTCTTCACTTTAATGCCAACTTGGTCACGCCTTAAACTTTGGAGTTTCTTGCCTCCTACTGCATTTGCCTTGCTGCACCAAATGCTGAGAATACCACTTCTAAAGCCAATGTTGCAAAGTCTAAAGACAGTGGTATATTTTCCGCAAATGCTGAGGATACCACATCAGAAGCCAATGCTGCAAACTCTAAAGACCGAACAAGCATACGCGTATATCAGCAAGCAATGGATGGAATTAGTAAGATATTACTCAACGCTGAAGAAAGCATTTCTCCTGAGAAGCCAGTCTCTTTACCTGGGGCAGCAAAGCAGCGTGAACTTGGTGGAACATTGCAAAATGAACCAGGCACAAATAGCAAGAAACTGATGTCAAGTTCCAAGACCAAGGAGATTGGCGGAAATGATATATTTGATACTCCTCGTGAAACTACGCCCCGTTCATTGGCTGCTGCAAAATCTAACACTGCGGGTACCCGAAGTAGTATACTTAGTGAAGAATCAGTTCAGAAGAACTCAAAGAAAATGCATGGTCAGAAGTTTGCAATACTGCTGCAATAGCCCATGTCACATCCTGCTTTGCCACAACACCATGCCATCATCATCATGCTAGCCGGCTACAACACAAATCCTGCAGCAAAACAAGGCTAGCAGTTATCAGGGCAATGTAATGCAAAGTACTGTTCTAGATAGTGTCATGGTTCAGGAACACAACCAACCAAACATCAGAGTTTTAATGCAATGCTGTTAGAATCATGCTAAGAAAACATGCAGCAGGCATCCAAAATAGTCATCAAGCCAAGGCACAACAACAGCAGGGCATAACAGCTACAAAGAAGTTCAAGAGTGGAAAGCACTTAGCATGGTTCAGTCATAACAGTTCCATAATCCAAACAGCTCCATTTGTGACCTGAGATCAATGTGAACCTGCAAGGCCATAGCAACTTCACACATCGAAGTATCCATCCATATAGACCATGATGCTACTGTCCTTACGAGGGTGCATACTAGCTGAACCAGGCTAGTTATCCTGCTGCAAAACCAAGACAGAAACAGTCAGCCATGCAATGCACTCAAGGCAATCACAACATAAATCACAGCTTATGGGATACATAAATCAGTATGAATGGGCATGGAACTAGCTGATAACAATTTGATTTTACATATGGGAATTGAAACCAAGCCATGCAACCAAGGTTCTTAGTGAAAGCAGGCAAGCTGTTCAGTCCAAAACAGCATGAAATAACTTGGCAAATGCAATCCATCATCACCAAACAACATGACCACCAGATCTGCAATAAAAGAATAGAGACAAGTGATTTGCAAGGCATTGGAAACCTAAACCTGTTGACTAGCTGGAAGCAACAATTAACCAAACCTCTCAACCAAGTCATAACCAACAAGAAACACCATCAATGCACAAGACATGAAGTGTTGTTGACATACCATGAAACTAAAGCCTTAAGTTTGTTGTCAATGTCCAAGTCATAATCTGTTGTGAGCATAAGCAAGCAGGACCTAATGCGAAATTGCAGCCAACATTGCCTAGCTGAAAGGTCATCCTACAATACAAAGACAGTCCAACAATTATCCAAAAGCTCACCACAAGACAAACAAGGTCCTACAACATGAAGCATGCCAACTCAAGCACATGGTTTTTTCCTTGCATTTCAATAAGAAATCAAACCATGCTTAGCCACTCACCTGCTGAACTGAAAAATGATCCAACATGACATTGCAAGACCAAGTGAGCAGCAACATTACACCTTCATCACAATGTGCATACCTCAAAGCCAAACAGTTTCCAAGCTTGCATCATAGGCTACCAGGGCTAGACCTTAGCTTGAACATGATAGGCCAAGTTCATGTTGCAGCAAGAGAAACAAGTGAGGGCAAGGAATTGAGTGCAAATAGTGGCATTAAAACTTATAAGGCATTGAACCAGAACATGAGACAAAGGACTCACCTACCAAACTATGAACCAAGACAATCTTACAATAGCTGTCGTAGCAAGGCCAAAGAAAATGCCTACATCAGGTCATGCAATAACTATTCCTAAGGGCGTTCCACAACATCTAGCAGTAAGGCAAACTAAGATACCAGACCTGTGATACATCCTGCTATTCCAATGCAATAGAAGTCAATGAACATTACCCTCTGTAATAAGATGTTAAACCATGAACAAGGATGCATCAAACCAAGCTGAAGAACCAAAATTGAAATTCATCAGACACCATTTTCACTGCAGTAAAAAGGTAAAGTAATCAGCCAAAGCAGTAAAATTTCAGAAATATCCCAATTTGGCATAGAGACAAAAACAAAGAAGAAGGCACATGTTCAGATTACCATTTTCGAACCTAGCATCAAAGAGGTCAATCCAATTTCTGAGCATCCAAAGTGCTTTGCAGAGTTACCTTTCTGGAACATCAAAGACCCTTTTGAAACCCTAATTCACAGAATATAGAGAGGAAGAGAAAATCAGTAGAGGAGACGACAGAAAATACTTGGAGGCGAAAATCTGAAACAAAGAAAACCTAAAACCCCAAAATCGTACCTGGAGGCCAGCTTCGCATCCTTCACCACCACCGCAGTGACACTTTGTAAGGACCTCTCTTTCTTTCTCTTTATCCTTCTCATATGCTTGTTGTTTGAAAATATTTGTGAGAGTTGAGAGAGAATGTTTCTTTGAGATTGTGAGCTGAGAGAGCGTTTGAGTGAGATTGAGGGTTAGGAGCGCGCTTGAGAGAGAAGTGTAAGGTTGGGAAAGAAGAAAGATCATGAGGGCGATACCGGAGGAAGACGAGCTTCTGTCATCTTCTTCTTCGTCTCCATTTCCTTTTTTTCTTTTCTTTTCTTTTCTTTTTTAATTAATTCAATTTCTTTTTGTTAAACAGAGATAAATAAATAAAAAAACCACAAAAATTTGTAATATGTTTAGCATTTCTTTTTTCTTTTCTTTTATTACGTAGTGTATATTAATGTTGTTTAGTTTAGTTAGGCTGTCCAGTAACATTAGCCTATCCCCTCTTTTAATTGATTTGTTTTCTAAACTATCTCTAGCTAGTTATGTTTATATTCCCAAGTGTTTGCTAAAATGATAACTAATCATGAATGGCCTAGTGGAGAGAGGGTAGTTTCATAATATTAAGTGGAGAGGGTTCAATACTCATGTGTAGTACTTTTTGTTTATTATTTTATTTTATCTTCTTTTAGCATTTTTTATTTTAGTTATTTTATTAACATTTTCTTTTTTATGTTTATTATACTCATAATTTCATTTGTTAATAATGCATAGTTGTTGTATTTTAATTTAGTTCAAAACCATTTTAAAACTATAAAAATCATATTTTTTCTCGATTTAATATCGAGCCTATTTTTTCACACCCTTGTAAGTCGATTGCTTTTTAAGCATCGCCATCGACCTCACATAGCTTACTCTTGGGCTTTCTTACAATGAGCCGGTTCCTTTGCACTTACACTCATACATTGCATTATTTATTGTTTGGACCCGATTTAATTATTCCAATACTTTGAATCCCCATTCATAACAAATGTATCCCTCTCCCATGAAATGTATAATATTCTTTCATTCTTTATTCATCTGTTAATACAAGAAATAAAACGAACATCCGATAACCATTTCAAAACAAGACCAAAACCTCGATCCAACGTCGAGTAATCATTTTTCAAAACCTAACAGAACCAACACGTATTCATCCACCCTTTTGTAAGTCGATTGCTTTATGCATCGCCATCAATCTTGTAAGTCGATTGCTTTATGCATCACCATCAACCTTGTAAGTCGATTGCTTCATGCATCGCCATCTACCTTTATCCCTAACACTTCTCCTTGCTCCAATCGTCAACTCTTTTGTATGATAACGTAGGTAAGATTCCCATATCCTTTTGTATGATAACATAAGTAAGATTCCCATATTCTTTTGTATGATAACATAGGTAGAATTCCCATATTCTTTGCATGCCAACATTAGGTAGATGTTCCCATTTGTAAATCCTAACACCTAAGTACATATTGCATGACAACTCTAGGGCAGAGCTTCCCCACTTCTAGACCTCTCCGAGCGTCTCCGATCTTGTGGCATGTAGTCTGTTCTATTGCAAAGAGGTAACTGCCTAAGACTCGATTCAGCGAGCTGCGACACCTACTGCTAGGACGTGAACACATCGCCCACTCTCCTTTGACACGACTGGTGTCCTCCTTTGTAAGTCCATATTCAGATGGCAATCCCTATAACGGGGAACTATGTTACCCTGATCCTCATACCAGATGAGGTACGTAGGCAGGAGGTCGTACGAGATCTCTCCGGGCACCCTTTTCCTTTTCTTTGTGTGTGTTTGCTTGACAGCTAGCAGGCTCGAGTACCAGACTCCCTGTTAGCTTGTTTGTTCAACTTTGTTGTTGCTTCTGACGATTCAGCGTCCGGTTAAACCCTTTGTGTGTGTAGGAGTCTGACATAAGTCCAGCGATTGGCAGTTGGTTTCCTGTGTGTGTTTGTTGGTTCGGAGTCCGATGTAAGTCCAGCGATTGGCATTCGGTTTCCATGTTTGCCTGTTTGTGTGGAGTCTGACATAAGTCCAGCGATTGGCAGTCGGTTTCCTGCGTGTGTTTTGTTTGGCGTCCCTAGGTAGCCGAACTACGACAACTCTGATTCTCATGTTCAGATGAGATATGTAGGCACAAGATGTGATGTCTTGCCGAGTTTGACTAACAACTAACAACTAATCCTTGTTTGCTTTCGCCCTCGTTGCGATCCTTTCTCTCGCCCTCGTTGCGATCAAGACTTTCCTTTTCTCTTGCCCTAGTTGCAATCGAGACCTTTGTTCCCGTAGTTAGGCTGAACTACGTTTTGCTCTGATTCTCATTCCCGATGAGATACGTAGGCATAAGACGCGATGTCTTAGCGAGCACACATCTCTTTAACCCTTAGGTAGTCGAGCTATGAAGACTCTGATTCTCATATTCAGATGAGATACGTATGCAGGGGATGCGACATCCGTGCGAGTCATTTTATTTGACCCTTTCTTTTAGTAAATAGTACATTAGATAAACACACACCCTTTAGACAAGAAACAACAAGAGTGGATCCCGTAGAGTACTACGGATGCGTAGGGGTGCTAATACCTTCCCTTCGCATAATCGACTCCCGAACCCAAGATTTGGTTGCGAGACCTTGTCTTTTCCTTTCTGTAAGACCCCAATTTTGTCCCTAAGATCCCTCATGGCATCATATCATATCATATCATTGCTTCAAGGATCTTTGTGCCCTAGCTTCCCTCCTTGTGGGTGGGTACCTTGTTTGTGTGGTTCTTGATCACCAAGCATGTTTTTGCATTTGTGTATCATTGCTTTTCATCTGTTTATTAACCAAAAGTACAAAAATATTGTCATCTAACCATGTTACTTGCAGATGAAGCAAATTAGGTCAAATCAGTCAAAGTCAGTCATTGAGATAGTTGGTGGCCATTCTTGCAGAATTTGGGCACCATGGTCATTCATCAAGAGCTCATATGAGTTGTGACATCATTTTGGATCAAGATATCAAGTGGTAGGGGCTTGGAATTCATCAGAACATGGTTCAGTCAAGCAAAACCCTAGCAAAGTCAACTGAAGTCAACCTTGGTCAACTGTGCATTTAATCAGTGATTTGATGGTGGGAATTGGTCTGAGAGGTCTCATTCATGTCCATATAAGCTTCATATAACATGTCAAACATCCACGGTGAAGAAAATAAAGTCAGACAAGAAATTTCCCAAAATAGAAAGTTGACATGTAATTGGATTTTGCCAAAAATGGAAACTTCTTCTCCTCAACATTACTTCATCATACAAGCTTCAAATGAATTTTTGCCAAACATGAAAGTTGAATATCTTGTTCTCCCATTTCCAAAAAGTCCAAGAACACTCAATTCTCATGTGTGGTTGGCAAGTTATGATCAAATCATTCTCAAAAATTTTTGAACTTCAAAAGGCCATAACTTCCAAACCATTTGGCCAAATTGAGTGAGGTTTTTTGCTATAAGTCATATTTGATGTGCTCTATCCAAATATTTCATCACAATTCATAAAAAATTCACCAATCAAAATGGCCTTTTTCCAAGTACATGAATTAAAATTGAGTGAGGTAAAAAAATGAGTTTTCAAATTAAGCCTTTCCAACATATTTCACCAATTGAAAATGCTCAGAAATGATATTTTGGACATGCTTAAGGCCCAAATTCGCACTGTAGAACCATGCCATTGCCACTTAAGTGAAATTCCACCAATTAGCAAAAACACTCCAATTAGCAAATTGTGATTACACTTCCATTAACCAACTTAAACCAACACTAAACAAGGTATATATGGAACATTTTCTGCTGAGAAGCCCTAGCCACACAATACACAAACAGATCAAAAGCCATTTTTCTCTCAAATCCTCATTTTTGCTTACTTGAACGTTTCTTGGTAAAACCTCAAAGAACTCGAACTTGTGTTGGTTGCTTCATCATTCACCATCATTTTTGAGCTCATTGCAAGCATCAAACCACCATTATAAGCAAGAAACACATCACTGTTCCATTGAAGCTTCCTTCCATGGCAGATTTCGATTGGAGCATTTTCAAAGGTTGCTGAGCTGAAACCCTTCATTCATTCATCAATACAAACAACATAGTGCATCTGTTTCTACACATCATAGCCAAACAACATCTGAATCATCACTGTGCTCCAAATTTGGTTGCTTGGCTCACATGCTTTGAGCTTTGTGCATTGCACATTTAACTGATTGTGTTGACTGTTGATCTCTATCTCATTTTGATTTAACTTTGAATTGTATACTGATGTTGTCTGACTGGTTTCAGGTACCTTTAGTTGCTTATAGTTCTTTAAGAACTTGCTTTGCTTTGCTTAATAGCAATTTGCATTGAGGTATAACTTCTTATCTTCATGTAGTCTGGAAGACCTGGCCTGTTACTTGGCCAGGCAACTGTCTGAAGTCCTCCTTAAGAGGCGATGCTTGTGTGTGTTTACATTTGTCCCAAGCAGGAAAAGTCCTTTGAATAAGGCAATTGGTAGAACCCAAGAGATATGCAACCTATCTCCTACTATTCTGTGTGTCACTCACCTTGCTCACACCACATGTGTTGATGCATAGTGAGTAAAAACCCAAGATCTATAGAGTCTAATCTGTGGAGAGAGTTCCTACTTTCTGAACTCCCACACCTTCTATCATTCAAATGCTCTCCCTGGCCAGGGATAAGAGCAATGAGGCACACCCCTCATATCTTTTCATCTGCTTCACCTTAGCCCCTCAATGGCAAGGTTAAGAGCACCATTAACCCTATTCCAGTTGGCTTCAATGCCTAACCCTTTGTGTGAGCCTGATTGTTTCGTTATAGTGTGTACTGAATGACTTTAATTGATTGATTGCTTACCTCATATACACATGTCTGCTTGCATGCTTTGTGCATTTATCATCATCAATTACTCATTAGTGCATGATCATTTCATTTGTCTCTGTGACATATCTTTGTTGTTTGCCCATTGAGGACGATTGTAAGCCCATCCATTGGCCATTGTTCCTATGATATGGAAGTGAGTATAAGACCATCTCATTGGCCACTCATCTTCTCTTTGCTTGATGCATTTGCATTTGTTGTATGTGAGGATGCAATTGTAAGTCCCTGCAAGTTGGCCTTTGCTTTCCTATGATCATATGTTGGATATTGGTATAAGCCCAGACAGATTGGCATCCGGTATCCAAGTTTCGTTTTGTTTTAGGAGATTGGAATAAGTCCATCTATTGGCTTCCGACATCCTTGTTTCTTTGTTTAGGAGATCGGTGTAAATCCATCTATTGGTATCCGGTATCCGATTTCGTTTGTGAGATTGGAGTAAGGCCATTGAGTGGCATCCGATATCATTTGTTTGCTTATTTTGCTATTGCTCATTGTCTATTCCAAAGGACACACTTGAATCATCTTCTATATGATTTCAAGAGGTGAACCTCCTAGGAAGTTTTACATTCCATCCTCATCCATTCATCCCTCTTCGTCCTAAACCTTTTCACACCTTACTTTCAAAACTTGAGATAAATATTGTGCAAACATCTTCATGTTTTCAAATCAAAAACCTGGACCCAAGTCCTTGACTTTTTCAAACTCCATTTCATAATACTTCTTTTGAATCAATCATAATCCTACTTTGACCCTACTTTCATGAATACTCATAATCAATTAACTTCACCCATTCAATTGTTTTGGCTTTGTCCATTCCTGGTAAGTTTTCATGCATTAGCCATAGGTTTCAATTATCATTGTGGTTGATGTAAACCTCACCCTATCCTTAGTGAGTCGACTATAAGACTTCCGTTCTGAAAACAGGGTTAACCCCTCTAGTACGTCGAAGCTATCCTCGCATGGTGGATGTTGGTCTTGGTCGAGTTTTCTCCCATTGATAATGAAGAGCCTCAGTGCTATTGTTTAAAATTGAACTCACTAACATTTGGAAATCTTTTAGCCGAACTACGGCATTTTGATCCTTACCTTTGATGGAAGGTACGTAGGCAACGGGTTCATCTGTTCGAACACAAAAATAATTAACTTGTATATTCTTTTCTCATCATCCCAATCATGTTTGCACAATACTTATGTCATAACAAATAACAATTTTATACAACAAGTGTGAAAAGGGCTCCCTAGGAGTACCTAGGACTTAGTGGGTGCCTAACACCTTCCCATTGCGTAATTTACCCCTTACCCAGACTCTCTGATCTTTTTATTAGTTTTCTACGTGTAAAACTTCTTAGGCTTTTGTTCGCTTTTTAGCCAGTCCTTTGGATAAATAAAAGTGCGGTGGCGACTCGAATTCATTGTATGCTTTGCTTATGGTTTAATCAATAAATCATATAGCGACGAATACACCGCTACAGAAAAGTAGCGACTCTGCTGGGGAACACATCGATCCTTGGTGGTATTGCCTACTTTTCACCCTTGTTGTGCTATATTGTTATTTGTTATTTGACATATTTTTGTACGATTTGGGATAACTGTATTGATTGTAATGTTTGAATTGCTTGATATACAATTGCTGTTTGCTTTGGTGATCTGTGAGATGAGTTCTATACCCGAACTCGAGTGCACTCTAGGATAGGAGAATGGCATAGTCTTGTTAACTGGTGTGGAGTATTCCTTAGCCAATTGACTTGCGAGTCCATTCACTTGGTGGAGGTCATGTTGATTTAATAATGTCACACAAGTTATTTGTGGTTAGGCATTATTCTTTCAATCATGTGCCGCAGAAGCCAAGGACCATAGTTTACCAAGCCCATCTTGGCCTATTTTTTAGGAACGTAGTGCGGAGGTCGTTCAGATGTAAGTTCTGATGCGATTGTTACGCGATACTACACTCATAAGAGTTTCTCTTGAGAATATTTTTGGAATACGAGTATTCGTTCCTCCGATAATATTCGAAAGATGGAACGATGATTATGGGAACCTCTGGTAGAACATGTCTGGCAGGTTTAAACCCTAGTACACTCCCTTTGGGTGGTTCTTAACCGAGACTCCATGCTCGTGACTCTCAACAAACCCGTGATTCGTGGTTGAGTCGTTCAGACAACCTTAATATCAATGGAACCTGGGTGTTGATCAGGTATAAAACCAAAATCCCCCAAAAAGGATGGTTGATATTAAGGATGTTCGAGCCGGTTCATGTACCGTTAATATCAATGGAACTTGGGTGTCGATAAGGTGAAAACCTAAATCCACCAAAATGGATGATTGATATTAGGGATACAATGGGCCTTCCCATGACCTTTGTTGGTGTGACTTGCTTGATCCTTGAGTGTGATTGTTGCATTCATACATTCATGCATTCATCTGCATCCATATCATCAGATAAAAAGAAAATTTTCAAGGAACTCAAAGGAGTTTATTTGCAAAAATTTTCAAACATGGAAAAACCGGGAAAAAATTTTCACCTAATATATCTGATGAGATATTCTCATATATGATCAAAATGTTAATATTTCAAAGTTTGCAAATAAAACCTTCGAGTTTCTGTGAAATAAAAAACAAGCATATGCACAAGCACTTCATGCATCATTTGCATAAGCGGGTGTTTTGTTCCGGTCTCCCGTCCTGTGGTCTGACCCTGCGATCTTCATTTATTTTGAAGACGCACTTCGCCGGTACTATACCAGAGCCGATTCTGCCAGATTGATGGATCACCCTGAGCAAGAGAATTGTGAACTCGAGGAGGATTTTGCCAGACTTAGTACTGTTGATGGATTTATTCCTGGTTAACCAATCCCGGGTTGGCATTGGCTACTGTTCTGGGGCACTTAAGGAGCAAGGTTTGTTCGCAAGTGGAGGATTCATCCATGACGATCAACCTGAAGAAGAGGCTGCTGCTATCTTAGAAGAAGATGCAGAAGATCTGAACAATTTCACCATTCCTGGTGGTGTCTGCCACAATTGGGTCTCTGTAGATGTTCCTACAGTCATCCATAGATCAGAGTAATTGTTCACTTTGTTTAAAACCCTTCTCCCATGCCAAAAGGAGAAGTGATGACATTGTTGGCAGCATTTTAATGCAATGATGTTTTCATTCAATTAATGCATTGTCAAACATTTGTTTTTCCATTTGTTTTCACTTTTCGCTTTTTTGCATGAAATCGGTGATCACAAAAAACCCTGAAAAACAATAAAACAACATTTTTCATCTGCATAAATGATTTGCTTGTTTAAATTCAAAAGCTTTTCGTTATCCAGAATCATTATGCAGGGATTTCTAAACCCATTGAACATAATGATCCAACGCCATCTCCCAATCTTGAATTCCCTGTATTTGAGGCAGAGGAAGATGATGTTGAAGGGGATTCCTGATGAGATTACCCGCCTTCTTGAGCACCAAAGGAGCTCATTCAGCTGTATCATGAGAATCAGCAAAACAGTCAAACTGGGGCATTACAAATGTAATGTAAGAAAAAAAAGAGAGAGGGTGAAAAAAATGAAAAAAATCAAAATCAGAAAAAAAATTTCAAAATTTTTTCAAAAGAAAAAGAAAAATTATACCCTCAAATCCCTAGTTGACTGATGCTGAATGGATGCAGAGTCGTTATGACCAATTGAATTTGATTGAAGAGAAGCGATTAACTGCCATGTGTCATGGTCAGTTATATCAGCAGAGAATGAAGAAAGCATTCGATAAGAAGGTCAAGCCTCGTGTGTTCCGAGAAGGTGACCTCGTGCTCAAGAAAGTTTTGTCTTTCGCGCCCGATTCTAGGGGCAAGTGGACTCCAAACTACGAGGGTCCCTATGTTGTTAAGAGAGCCTTTTCAGGCGGAGCTTTGATGCTTACAACAATGGATGGGGAGGATTTCACTCGTCCTGTGAATTCAGATGCAGTCAAGAAATACTTTGCCTAGAGAAAAAAAGTATATGCAAATGAAAAAAACAGAATAGCTCGCTAAGTTGAAAACCCGAAAGGGCGGCTTAGGCAAAAATGAGCGTCTCGGTGGAAAACCCGCAAGGGTAATTCAGGCAAAAATTAGAGACTTGAAAAAAAAAGAATATTTGCATCCCGCTAGATTGAGTACCTCACCCTGGGGCAATCTAGGCAAAAATTAGGGATTTGGCAAGTAACTGCATCCTGACAAGACTTTCTGTTCCACAACTGTCATTTCGTCAGAGGATTCTCGATTCGTCGTCAAACTGAAGCTTCGAATACATCGAGATTCAAATTGGTAGAGAAAGGATCATTATGTTCAATGTAGCCCTCTTCCAATATATATCACTGATTTCAAATTTGTACAGATCTATGGAGTCTTGCCATTTGCAGGCTACCATTCCATCAAATGAATTTGAGCTTTTTATCCAATTATTTGCACTCTTATTTGTTTCAATTCAACAAATGTTTTGCATGTTTTAAATTGATAAAATGTCATTGTTTTAAACAAATAAATTTTTCAAAAAATTTTGTTTTAAACGAAGTGAACATTCACAATATTGAAAGGATACTCAAGAATATCTCAGTGCTCTCCCGAGGGTGGCATGATTTTCAACAGGTAAGACATTTGTTCATATTCCTGGTTTGGTTGTATCTTCTTTCTTCAGATCTTTGTTGGGGTTGTTCCTCAAACAGAGTTGTTGTTGGGGTTGTTCCCCAGTATAGTCGCAAGCAGAGTGTTGTTGAAGACTTCGTTTTCTCCAGCAACAATCTTCCCTAGCATGGATATTCCCTTGTGAGTTTCAGCGGTTGATTGGTTTGTCATCCTGGCGCCCCGTCACTTTCTCCAGTGGGTCGACATCCCCAGACTTTATTTGTCTCATCAGCACATTCGCAAGCAGAGTTATTGTCACTCCCCCCAGTGCAGGTGCTAGCAGAGTTGTCTGTTTCCTCAGCACGGTTGTTTTCCTTCTAAAAGACTCGGTAAGTTGGCGGTTTGATACCCGGTACTTTACCTTTTCCCCGGCGAAGTCGTCTGTAGAGTTGTTGCTGTCTCTCTATCAGGGTGTTTGTTCTCCTCAGCAGAGCAGGATTTATTTTCTTATTCAGTGGTTGATTGGGTTGACATCCCAGTATTTCAACCATCTTTTCCTCAGCATAGTCTGCAGAACGTTTGTTGTGGCAGTTTCGCCTGTTGAATACTCCTTCAATCCCCAGTATGGTCGGATGATGGCTCTAGCATTCAGAGAACGGATTGATTTCCTGACTGCTTGTGATCCCCAGTAGAGTGGCTTATATTGCAGAATCTACTTGTTGTGATCAGTTTGCTTTGTGTATTCTCCCCAAGTAGAGTGGCTTGTTGCAGAATCTACTTGTGTGGTACATTCTCCCTCAGTGGGTTGTTCCCCAGCGGAGTTATGTGGAGTTGCTTCTACAGCAGTTCATGCTTGTGCAATGCACCTTTTGTTTCTCAGTTGACACTGGGATCCCCTGCAGATATCTTGGGTTTTCTTTTGTTCTCCAACAGATTCGTCTTGGTGGCTGTTTTGCCTGTTGTGACTTTCTGTGCCCTGATCGGTTTGTTTACTGATCCATCACTCTGAGTTTTGGTTTCCTGATATCTCTGATTCTCTGCTTCCTCAGCAGTACCCGCAGATCTTTGTTTCTCAGCATATAAATCTCCAGCAGATTGGCTTTCTAGTTGGTTTTCCCCTGGAAGTATAATACCGGGCGTTTGATTCCTGGACCTGTTTGTGTTAGATATGTCTGTTTTGTCAGCATTCATCAAACATAAATCACGCATATTCATGCATATTCATAAACATTCAGATATTCATGTTGCATTGTTTGTCATATATCTTTTGATTGTTTGTTGTCTCCTTGCTATGGTGGTGCAGATCCTTAATAGATCTTCCCAAAGCAGATGTCGGGTGTCTAAATCTCTCCATATAGAGTCAGCCCCATAAGCAGAAAGCGTCTGTTGTCTGTCCTTCTGCAGTTCCCCACTGAGATATATCCTCGTGGATAACGGTTTCTTCCGTTTCCTCCCAACACATATATTGGGACGGATTTTCCTATTTGAGTTACATCCTCATTAGGACATGTCTTGATTCAGTCTGTCTTTTCGGATTATTCCCGAACCGGCTATTTGTCAAAAGTCTTGTGCTTCCCAGTGGGTTGTTTCCCAGCGGAGTAGTTTTGGTTTTCTACCTAACAGTCGGTAGTTGTAAATCCTATTTTCCTGCTCTCCGGCAGTTTGTGGTTTGTTATAAGCCCTATTTTGGTTTCCCGTGCGGATTTGTGATTTGTTCTATCCCCACGCGGAGTTGTTGGTTTTCTACCCCGTATTCGGTAGATGTAAACCCTAATTTTGTGGTTATCCCCACCAGATTTTGGCCCTCTGCCTACAAACCAGCAGTCGTAAGTCCTATCTTTGCGGTTTTTCTACCTACGAACCGGTAGTCATAAACCCTTTGTTCTCCACTTGCAGAGTTAATTTTGTTGTTCATCCCAACCGATGACAATCCCCTCTTTGTGGTTATCTTCATTCAATACTTGATGTTGATCTTCCTTTAGCTTGGATAAGTCGCTCAGATAAGCACTTATATCCCTAGCAAGTCTTTTGTGGATAATTGCCGTATGCTAGCAATTTTATCCCCAGAGGGTCCTTTCACCTTTTGTCAGTAATTGTGTTCCCCGGATCATTGATTTTCATCAATGCATTCCCAGCAAGCCTTCTTTCATTTACCCTCTTGTTGGTAATGTCTGTTGCTCCCTTTGATTGTTCGTCATTATATACCTAGTTTGGTATCCCGATGCCTTTCTTTCCGGATTTTATCCTATAAACAACCTACAACCCGGTTAAGGATAATCTTCCATGCGAGGTTATTATTCACGTTTTGACGGCTATGAATAATATATCTCATGTACTCTTCAGTCGAAGCCTTTCGTGTTTCCCTGGTCGAGTAAGATTCGCTTTTTCCCTTTGCGGAATCGAATATTTCTTTGTTGTCGGATAATTGCCGGATGCTTGCAATTTATCCTTTGAGATTGTCTTTCGTTTACCCGTATGCTTGGTATCGATTGTCTCTCTTTTTGGTTAGTCACCTATTATATACTTCGGTATCTCTGGTGTCTCTTCCTTTCGAGTATATTATTCACGATTTGCCGGTAATGAACAATATGTCTCATGCACTCTTTGGTTGGAGTCCTTTGTTGATCTTCCCCAGTTGAGTAAGATTCGTATTCCTTGTGGAATCGAACGTCCGTCCTATAAACAAGTCTGCTGTTCTAGCTTTCTTCAGGATGATGAGTATTTTGGAACACAAACCAATTCACGTCTTCGGATTTTATCCTATAAACAACCTACAACCCGGTTCAGGATAATCTTCCATGTGAGTATTCTATCCACGTTCTGACGGCAATGGATATTATATCTCGTTCACTCTTGGGTCAACCTTTGATTGTTGTTTTCTCCGCAGAGTAAGTTTCGTATTCCTTGTGGAATCGAACGTCCGTCCTATAAACAAGTCTGCTGTCTTAGCTTTCTTCAGGATGATGAGTGTTTTAGAACACAAACCAATTCACGTTTTCGGATCTTATCCTATAAACAACCTACAACCCGGTTCAGGATAATTTTCCATGCGAGTACATTATCTACGTTTTGACGGCTATAGATAATATATCTCATGCACTCTTTTGTCGAACACTTTGTTTGTTTCCCCAACTGAGTAAGATTTGCATTCTTTATAGAATCAAATATCCATCCTATAAACAAGTTTGCTTTCGCTCTCTTCAGGATGATGAGTGTTTTGGAACACACACCAATTCACGTCTTTGGTCGGTCACCTGTTACATACCTACAACCCGGTATCCTTGGTGTTCCTTCCTTTCTGCTCCCTATTATGACCTCGGTCCCTTGCGGAGTCAGATTTTCCTGAGTTTATGTACCTTTTTCAGGTCTTTCTCAGATGCTTGGTTGATTGATATCTCTCACCCTTATACCGGTCTTAGATATTCATTCTTCCTGAGCTTGTTACCCGTATACCGATAACATCTCATTCTTTGGTGCTTCCTCAGTGGAATTTCCTTTTGCTTCTTCCCAGGAGTCAGCTTGTGTCTCTCCAATGGATGTTTTTCCTTTGGAATTTTCTTTTCCCCGGTGTGAGTCTTTCACTCTCCAGTGAGGTCTCCAGTCTGATTTCTGTTTTCCTAATCAGAGTCGTGTCTTCTTCACGCTGTGTCAGTTTTGTTTATCCCCAACAAGAGTCTTGTTAGAGTCTCTGTTCCTGGTGAGTGTATTACTCCGATGGATCGTCTTTTCTTCTGTGTGAACCATATTCCCCACAGAATTTGTGTCTTTGGCATGCATACATTTGCATCATGAGGTCTCTTAGGGACCAAAATTTGTCTCATTACTGTTATTTAAGCCCATCCTACCGCGTCGAGATGAAGATTTCTAAACTTCACTTCTCCGGCTAGAATGACCTTAAATAGGGGCATCTGTAAGACCCCAATTTTGTCCCTAAGATCCCTCATGGAATCATATCATATCATATCATTGCCTCAAGGATCTTTGTGCCCTAGCTTCCCTCCTAGTGGGTGGGTACCTTGTGAGTGTGGTTCTTGATCACCAAGCATGTTTTTGCATTTGTGTATCATTGCTTTTCATCTGTTTATTAACCAAAAGTACAAAAATATTGTCATCTAACCATGTTACTTGCAGATGAAGCAAATTAGGTCAAATCAGTCAAAGTCAGTCATTGAGATAGTTGGTGGCCATTCTTGCAGAATTTGGGCACCATGATCATTCATCAAGAGCTCATATGAGGTGTGACATCATTTTGGATCAAGATATCAAGTGGTAGGGGCTTGGAATTCATCAGAACATGGTTCAGTCAAGCAAAACCCTAGCAAAGTCAACTGAAGTCAACCTTGGTCAACTGTGCATTTAATTAGTGATTTGATGGTGGGAATTGGTCTGAGAGGTCTCATTCATGTCCATATAAGCTTCATATAACATGTCAAACATCCACAGTGAAGAAAATAAAGTCAGACAAGAAATTTCCCAAAATAGAAAGTTGACCTGTAATTGGATTTTGCCAAAAATGGAAACTTCTTCTCCTCAACATTACTTCATCATAAAAGCTTCAAATGAATTTTTGCCCAACATGAAAGTTGAAGATCTTGTTCTCCCATTTCCAAAAAGTCCAAGAACACTCAATTCTCATGTGTGGTTGGCAAGTTATGATCAAATCATTCTCAAAAAGTTTTGAACTTCAAAAGGCCATAACATCCAAACCATTTGGCCAAATTGAGTGAGGTTTTTTGCTATAAGTCATATTTGATGTGATCTATCCAAATATTTCATCACAATTCATCAAAATTTCACCAATCAAAATGGCCTTTTTCCAAGTACATGAATTAAAATTGAGTGAGGTAAAAAAATGAGTTTTCAAATTAAGCCTTTCCAACATATTTCACCAATTGAAAATGCTCAGAAATGATATTTTGGACATGCTTAAGGCCCAAATTCGCACTGTAGAACCATGCCATTGCCACTTAAGTGAAATTCCACCAATTAGCAAAAACACTCCAATTAGCAAATTGTGATTACACTTCCATTAACCAACTTAAACCAACACTAAACAAGGTATATATGGAACATTTTCTGCTGAGAAGCCCTAGCCACACAATACACAAACAGATCAAAAGCCATTTTTCTCTCAAATCCTCATTTTTGCTTACTTGAACTTTTCTTGGTAAAACCTCAAAGAACTCGAACTTGTGTTGGTTGCTTCATCATTCACCATCATTTTTGAGCTCATTGCAAGCATCAAACCACCACTGTAAGCAAGAAACACATCACTGTTCCATTGAAGCTTCCTTCCATGGCAGATTTCGATTGGAGCATTTTCAAAGGTTGCTGAGCTGAAACCCTTCATTCATTCATCAATACAAACAACATAGTGCATCTGTTTCTACACATCATAGCCAAACAACATCTGAATCATCACTGTGCTCCAAATTTGGTTGCTTGGCTCACATGCTTTGAGCTTTGTGCATTGCACATTTAACTGATTGTGTTGACTGTTGATCTCTATCTCATTTTGATTTAACTTTGAATTGTATACTGATGTTGTCTGACTGGTTTCAGGTACCTTTAGTTGCTTATAGTTCTTTAAGAACTTGCTTTGCTTTGCTTAATAGCAATTTGCATTGAGGTATAACTTCTTATCTTCATGTAGTCTGGAAGACCTGGCCTGTTACTTGGCCAGGCAACTGTCTGAAGTCCTCCTTAAGAGGCGATGCTTGTGTGTGTTTACATTTGTCCCAAGCAGGAAAAGTCCTTTGAATAAGGCAATTGGTAGAACCCAAGAGATATGCAACCTATCTCCTACTATTCTGTGTGTCACTCACCTTGCTCACACCACATGTGTTGATGCATAGTGAGTAAAAACCCAAGATCTATAGAGTCTAATCTGTGGAGAGAGTTCCTACTTTCTGAACTCCCACACCTTCTATCATTCAAATGCTCTCCCTGGCCAGGGATAAGAGCAATGAGGAACACCCCTCATATCTTTTCATCTGCTTCACCTTAGCCCCTCAATGGCAAGGTTAAGAGCATCATTAACCCTATTCCAGTTGGCTTCAATGCCTAACCCATTGTGTGAGCCTGATTGTTTGGTTATAGTGTGTGCTGAATGACTTTAATTGATTGATTGCTTACCTCGTATACACATGTCTGCTTGCATGCTTTGTGCATTTATCATCATCAATTACTCATTAGTGCATGATCATTTCATTTGTCTCTGTGACATATCTTTGTTGTTTGCCCATTGAGGACGATTGTAAGCCCATCCATTGGCCATTGTTCCTATGATATGGAAGTGAGTATAAGACCATCTCATTGGCCACTCATCTTCTCTTTGCTTGATGCATTTGCATTTGTTGTATGTGAGGATGCAATTGTAAGTCCCTGCAAGTTGGCCTTTGCTTTCCTATGATCATATGTTGGATATTGGTATAAGCCCAGACAGATTGGCATCCGGTATCCAAGTTTCGTTTTGTTTTAGGAGATTGGAATAAGTCCATCTATTGGCTTCCGACATCCTTGTTTCTTTGTTTAGGAGATCGGTGTAAATCCATCTATTGGTATCCGGTATCCGATTTCGTTTGTGAGATTGGAGTAAGGCCATTGAGTGGCATCCGGTATCATTTGTTTGCTTATTTTTCTATTTCTCATTGTCGATTCCAAAGGACACACTTGAATCATCTTCTATATGATTTCAAGAGGTGAACCTCCTAGGAAGTTTTACATTCCATCCTCATCCATTCATCCCTCTTCGTCCTAAACCTTTTCACACCTTACTTTCAAAACTTGAGATAAATATTGTGCAAACATCTTCATGTTTTCAAATCAAAAACCTGGACCCAAGTCCTTGACTTTTTCAAACTCCATTTCATAATACTTCTTTTGAATCAATCATAATCCTACTTTGACCCTACTTTCATGAATACTCATAATCAATTAACTTCACCCATTCAATTGTTTTGGCTTTGTCCATTCCTGGTAAGTTTTCATGCATTAGCCATAGGTTTCAATTATCATTGTGGTTGATGTAAACCTCACCCTATCCTTAGTGAGTCGACTATAAGACTTCCGTTCTGAAAACAGGGTTAACCCCTCTAGTACGTCGAAGCTATCCTCGCATGGTGGATGTTGGTCTTGGTCGAGTTTTCTCCCATTGATAATGAAGAGCCTCAGTGCTATTGTTTAAAATTGAACTCACTAACATTTGGAAATCTTTTAGCCGAACTACGGCATTTTGATCCTTACCTTTGATGGAAGGTACGTAGGCAACGGGTTCATCTGTTCGAACACAAAAATAATTAACTTGTATATTCTTTTCTCATCATCCCAATCATGTTTGCACAATACTTATGTCATAACAAATAACAATTTTATACAACAAGTGTGAAAAGGGCTCCCTAGGAGTACCTAGGACTTAGTGGGTGCCTAACACCTTCCCATTGCGTAATTTACCCCTTACCCAGACTCTCTGATCTTTTTATTAGTTTTCTACGTGTAAAACTTCTTAGGCTTTTGTTCGCTTTTTAGCCAGTCCTTTGGATAAATAAAAGTGCGGTGGCGACTCGAATTCATTGTATGCTTTGCTTATGGTTTAATCAATAAATCATATAGCGACGAATACACCGCTACAGAAAAGTAGCGACTCTGCTGGGGAACACATCGATCCTTGGTGGTATTGCCTACTTTTCACCCTTGTTGTGCTATATTGTTATTTGTTATTTGACATATTTTTGTACGATTTGGGATAACTGTATTGATTGTAATGTTTGAATTGCTTGATATACAATTGCTGTTTGCTTTGGTGATCTGTGAGATGAGTTCTATACCCGAACTCGAGTGCACTCTAGGATAGGAGAATGGCATAGTCTTGTTAACTGGTGTGGAGTATTCCTTAGCCAATTGACTTGCGAGTCCATTCACTTGGTGGAGGTCATGTTGATTTAATAATGTCACACAAGTTATTTGTGGTTAGGCATTATTCTTTCAATCATGTGCCGCAGAAGCCAAGGACCATAGTTTACCAAGCCCATCTTGGCCTATTTTTTAGGAACGTAGTGCGGAGGTCGTTCAGATGTAAGTTCTGATGCGATTGTTACGCGATACTACACTCATAAGAGTTTCTCTTGAGAATATTTTTGGAATACGAGTATTCGTTCCTCCGATAATATTCGAAAGATGGAACGATGATTATGGGAACCTCTGGTAGAACATGTCTGGCAGGTTTAAACCCTAGTACACTCCCTTTGGGTGGTTCTTAACCGAGACTCCATGCTCGTGACTCTCAACAAACCCGTGATTCGTGGTTGAGTCGTTCAGACAACCTTAATATCAATGGAACCTGGGTGTTGATCAGGTATAAAACCAAAATCCCCCAAAAAGGATGGTTGATATTAAGGATGTTCGAGCCGGTTCATGTACCGTTAATATCAATGGAACTTGGGTGTCGATAAGGTGAAAACCTAAATCCACCAAAATGGATGATTGATATTAGGGATACAATGGGCTTTCCCATGACCTTTGTTGGTGTGACTTGCTTGATCCTTGAGTGTGATTGTTGCATTCATACATTCATGAATTCATCTGCATCCATATCATCAGATAAAAAGAAAATTTTCAAGGAACTCAAAGGAGTTTATTTGCAAAAATTTTCAAACATGGAAAAACCGGGAAAAAATTTTCACCTGATATATCTGATGAGATATTCTCATATATGATCAAAATGTTAATATTTCAAAGTTTGCAAATAAAACCTTCGAGTTTCTGTGAAATAAAAAACAAGCATATGCACAAGCACTTCATGCATCATTTGCATAAGCGGGTGTTTTGTTCCGGTCTCCCGTCCTGTGGTCTGACCCTGCGATCTTCATTTATTTTGAAGACGCACTTCGCCGGTACTATACCAGAGCCGATTCTGCCAGATTGATGGATCATCCTGAGCAAGAGAATTGTGAACTCGAGGAGGATTTTGCCAGACTTAGTACTGTTGATGGATTTATTCCTGGTTAACCAATCCCGGGTTGGCATTGGCTACTGTTCTGGGGCACTTAAGGAGCAAGGTTTGTTCGCAAGTGGAGGATTCATCCATGACGATCAACCTGAAGAAGAGGCTGCTGCTATCTTAGAAGAAGATGCAGAAGATCTGAACAATTTCACCATTCCTGGTGGTGTCTGCCACAATTGGGTCTCTGTAGATGTTCCTACAGTCATCCATAGATCAGAGTAATTGTTCACTTTGTTTAAAACCCTTCTCCCATGCCAAAAGGAGAAGTGATGAAATTGTTGGCAGCATTTTAATGCAATGATGTTTTCATTCAATTAATGCATTGTCAAACATTTGTTTTTCCATTTGTTTTCACTTTTCGCTTTTTTGCATGAAATCGGTGATCACAAAAAACCCTGAAAAACAATAAAACAACATTTTTCATCTGCATAAATGATTTGCTTGTTTAAATTCAAAAGCTTTTCGTTATCCAGAATCATTATGCAGGGATTTCTAAACCCATTGAACATAATGATCCAACGCCATCTCCCAATCTTGAATTCCCTGTATTTGAGGCAGAGGAAGATGATGTTGAAGGGGATTCCTGATGAGATTACCCGCCTTCTTGAGCACCAAAGGAGCTCATTCAGCTGTATCATGAGAATCAGCAAAACAGTCAAACTGGGGCATTACAAATGTAATGTAAGAAAAAAAAGAGAAGAGGGTGAAAAAAATGAAAAAAAATCAAAATCAGAAAAAAAAAATTCAAAATTTTTTCAAAAGAAAAAGAAAAATTATACCCTCAAATCCCTAGTTGACTGATGCTGAATGGATGCAGAGTCGTTATGACCAATTGAATTTGATTGAAGAGAAGCGATTAACTGCCATGTGTCATGGTCAGTTATATCAGCAGAGAATGAAGAAAGCATTCGATAAGAAGGTCAAGCCTCGTGTGTTCCGAGAAGGTGACCTCGTGCTCAAGAAAGTTTTGTCTTTCGCGCCCGATTCCAGGGGCAAGTGGACTCCAAACTACGAGGGTCCCTATGTTGTTAAGAGAGCCTTTTCAGGCGGAGCTTTGATGCTTACAACAATGGATGGGGAGGATTTCACTCGTCCTGTGAATTCATATGCAGTCAAGAAATACTTTGCCTAGAAAAAAAAAGTATATGCAAATGAAAAAAACAGAATAGCTCGCTAAGTTGAAAACCCGAAAGGGCGGCTTAGGCAAAAATGAGCGTCTCGGTGGAAAACCCGCAAGGGTAATTCAGGCAAAAATTAGAGACTTGAAAAAAAAAGAATATTTGCATCCCGCTAGATTGAGTACCTCACCCTGGGGCAATCTAGGCAAAAATTAGGGATTTGGCAATTGTTCCTATGATATGGAAGTGAGTATAAGACCATCTCATTGGCCACTCATCTTCTCTTTGCTTGATGCATTTGCATTTGTTGTATGTGAGGATGCAATTGTAAGTCCTTGCAAGTTGGCCTTTGCTTTCCTATGATCATATGTTGGATATTGGTATAAGCCCAGACAGATTGGCATCCGGTATCCAAGTTTCGTTTTGTTTTAGGAGATTGGAATAAGTCCATCTATTGGCTTCCGACATCCTTGTTTCTTTGTTTAGGAGATCGGTGTAAATCCATCTATTGGTATCCGGTATCCGATTTCGTTTGTGAGATTGGAGTAAGGCCATTGAGTGGCATCCGGTATCAGTTGTTTGCTTATTTTGCTATTGCTCATTGTCTATTCCAAAGGACACACTTGAATCATCTTCTATATGATTTCAAGAGGTGAACCTCCTAGGAAGTTTTACATTCCATCCTCATCCATTCATCCCTCTTCGTCCTAAACCTTTTCACACCTTACTTTCAAAACTTGAGATAAATATTATGCAAACATCTTCATGTTTTCAAATCAAAAACCTGGACCCAAGTCCTTGACTTTTTCAAACTCCATTTCATAATACTTCTTTTGAATCAATCATAATCCTACTTTGACCCTACTTTCATGAATACTCATAATCAATTAACTTCACCCATTCAATTGTTTTGGCTTTGTCCATTCCTGCTAAGTTTTCATGCATTAGCCATAGGTTTCAATTATCATTGTGGTTGATGTAAACCTCACCCTATCCTTAGTGAGTCGACTATAAGACTTCCGTACTGAAAACAGGGTTAACCCCTCTAGTACGTTGAAGCTATCCTCGCATGGTGGATGTTGGTCTTGGTCGAGTTTTCTCCCATTGATAATGAAGAGCCTCAGTGCTATTGTTTAAAATTGAACTCACTAACTTTTGGAAATCTTTTAGCTGAACTACGGCGTTTTGATCCTTACCTTTGATGGAAGGTACGTAGGCAACGGGTTCATCCGTTCGAACACAAAAATAATTAACTTGTATATTCTTTTCTCATCATCCCAATCATGTTTGCACAATACTTATGTCATAACAAATAACAATTTTATACAACAAGTGTGAAAAGGGCTCCCTAGGAGTACCTAGGACGTAGTGGGTGCCTAACACCTTCCCATTGCGTAATTTACCCCTTACCCAGACTCTCTGATCTTTTTATTAGTTTTCTACGTGTAAAACTTCTTAGGCTTTTGTTCGCTTTTTAGCCAGTCCTTTGGATAAACAAAAGTGCGGTGGCGACTCGAATTCATTGTATGCTTTGCTTATGGTTTAATCAATAAATCATATAGCGACGAATACACCGCTACACTTTCCTTTCTCCAGGTTTACTTCGAGCGTTTCCCTTCCCTCCTTTGGGATAAATAACGCACGGTGGCGACTCTTCTGTCATTCTTTTCTCGCCGGTTGTTTTTTCGCACCTCCTGTATTTTTCAGGCTGCGACAGCTGGCGACTCTGCTGGGGACCGGTTTCCCTAAGCGAGTCCCTCCTAGCTTTTGTAGGTTTCTTGTTTGTTGGGTGTTTATTCTTTTGTACAGTTATTTATTTTCAGCATTTACCTACTTTACCTTATTGCATTCATGTACATATGTTTGTTGTATCTGTGGGTTATGTGGGTTGTTTGTTTGTTGGGTTGGGACTGTTCTATGAGGGATAAGCCCACTACCCAGGCTTGAGTGTACACATAGGTGTTAGAGTGGATAGTCATGAGGCTTGCGTGGTATGTTGCTACGTTAAGTCGTTCATGAGACCCACATTCCAGACGAGGTTTCTGTTGGGTGTTCCATAACGACAAATATTCCTTTAGAAATCATCGACTCTGGTGACCATTTCCCGAGAACTCAGTCGAGGCCTCTCCTCCGAGACGCGTTTATGTTAGCTCGGGTGGGCGCATTCTCGCTGCTCAATCCGAGGACCCCGAGACTGGGAACTTGCTTTAGGATATCCTGTTGAGGGGAGTCAGCAGCGGTCTTTTATCCCGTAATAATGCCAAACCTTCAGTGGTAAACGTATTATTCTCGACTGAAGGGCTAAAGCTGACAAACTTCTGTTCTTAGAACCTACCAGTGAGGGGCGGGCTAAATTCAGGAAAACCTTAACCTCCAACCAACCCGGTTTTCTGGAGCAGAGTTTTAATCTTATATTATATTCTTCAGTGGTTTTCTCTTCAGACAGTGCAACCCGACAGATGTTCAAGCAGATACAGCAGTCCTGATCTCCATGTCACTGCATTGCATCACATCATTTTGCATTCATATCACTTAATACATGTTTATCTATTCCCAGGGGTTTACATCTTCTTCTTGATTCTGGTCGGGGGTTTTTCTGGTTCTTCTGAGATGGATATTGGCAGAAAGAGACACGTCGCTTACAAGTTTCCAGTGGTTTGTTTGGAGCCTATTCAACAACTGTTGAAGTTGATGGATCCTGATTCTCTAGAAGGATTCCGAAAGGATTACGGTTTGATCCTAAGTTTCGTCACGGTTCTTTCCAAGGATCAACATGATGCTCTATTCACACTGCTGTAGTTCTATGACCCTCCATTGAGGTGTTTCACATTCCCGGATTATATTTTGGTCCCTACCTTGGAGGAGATTGCCAGTTTTCTCAGAGTTCCCATCAAGTCACAGTTGTTGTTCTACAGTTCTGAGTTTCTGCCCGATCTCAGCATGGTTGCTTCGGCCACATATTTGGGGAAATCAGTCTTGAAGGCTAATATGTGTCAGAAGGGAGGAGTCAGTGGTTTTCATTTGAGTTTCTTACTGGGAGAAGCAAAGAAGAAACTTAAAGATGGTAACCAGAGGGGTTTCAATGCTGTGTTGGCTCTTTGTGTATATGGGGTTGTCCTGTTCCCTAATGTTGCCAAATTTGTGGACATGGACGCAATACGCCTTTTCGTGTTGGGGAATCCAGTGCCGACCTTGCTAGGAGATTTCTTTCATTCGGTGCACCACATGAATGAAAATAGAAAAGGAGGATTGTTGAATTGTTGTGCGCCTTTGTTTTATAAGTGGTTCAGTTCTCACCTACCCAGATCAGGAGCGTTCGTTGATGTCGAGGACTCGTTGAGTTGGTCGAAGAGATTGATGGGGTTGAGAGCTGAAGATATTTCTTGGTGGTCTGACCGGAGCTTGCTTCGGGCGGATATTATTCACAGTTGTGGGAACTTCCCAAATGTACCGTTGGTAGGAAGAAGAGGAGGAATCAACTATAATCCTTCTCTAGCGGTCAGACAGTTTGGATATGCTCTAAGAACTCCGCCTTTGGAAAAGGACGTGGAAGAATCACTGTTTTTCCATTCTTCACCTGATTTGACTGTATCTCGTAAGGCAGCTGAGGCCTGGCTCAAGGTGATCAAGAGAGGAAGAACTGTGCTTGGAAAAGGAGATTGTAGGACTTACCCTCAGTATGGAGAGTGGCTTCAAGGAAGAGTCGAAGAGTTGGGTCTGCCGTTTCCTATAGAAGAACCTTTGTATCCACCTACTCCTGCGCAATCAACAATGGTGAGCCGAGAGGGGTACGACAAATTGAAGAATGCCATGGAGGAGCTTCAAATTGAAAACTCGGAGTTAAGTGTAAAGTTGCAAGACTATATGCATCAATTCCATGAGGCAGAATATCAGAAGGGGGAAGCCGTCAGATTGCAAGGGGAAGTAGAAAGGAAATTAGCTGTGGAGGTGGACTTCTTCAGGAAGACAGACAAGGCCTTGGGATCATCCGGTTCTGAGTTGAAGCGAGTCAAGCAACAATTAATGGATGATCATGGTAAATTGGCAGGGTGGCAAGAGCGATGGGATGCATTTTCAACTTCTCGGAAGGAAAAGGAGGAGGAGATGGTGACCGAACTGACTGGTCAGATGGAGAAATTAAAGACTTCGCTAAAGGAGAAGAACAATGAGCTTCTGTGCGCCCGTTCTACCAATGGTTACATCACTGATCAACTCAATGAGGCTCGAGGACAGATTGAAGAACTTAAGGTGTTGGCAGGTTTGAAGAAATCTAGACTTGAAGATGTGTTCGGAGAAGATGATGGGAATTACTACAGAGAGCACATCAACGAGTTGGATGGAGTTATTCACCAAAGGAATCTACTTATCCAGCGTTTGATAGAATTCCCAGATCATCCTGACACGATAGCATTGCTGGCTGAAGTGAGGAGCAGTCCTCATGGTTTGTATACAGGAGGCTGAGTCCTGATTTTCGCTCCTCCCTTTACTTATTGCTTTGTTGTTGTGTAGTGATAACCCACAGGCTTGTTGTGGAGATCCTCTTTTGATGTATTTTCGGCTAAGGCCCCTTTCCTTGAACTCATTTGTATGAAGACCTTCTCTCTATTGCATCTTGATCTCCGAAGTTTATCTATGGCTCGATCTTCTCGTGAGACCGGAATCAAGGGGGTAGAATACCTTTTTGGAAGTGATAAATATGTCATTGCATTAACATATTCATTTGCATATTCTTGCATAACAGGTGTCGCCGTGGTGTTCTCATATTATTTGGTGTTCCACTAGCAGGATAGCTGATTCAGGAATTCACCGGTACCGAACCCGCAGAAACCAGCAGAAAGCTATGGAGGGTCTACAGGAAGAACTTGCTGAGATGAGGGTCCGCATGAACCAGTTCATGGAGGTGGTTCAGGGAGTAGCGCAAGGACAGCAAGAGATTAGACAAATGATACAAAGGAATCCCGCAACTACTCAACCAGAGGTCGTGACTGATCCTCTAAATGCAGAGGTTAATGGACCGGGGCCTGTCCCGATCCCACATAACAACCACGATCAACAACCCATTCACGATGATCAAGATGATCAGTTCTTGCTGCCAGAAGACTTTGGCATGGCCCATGGCATGGATCCCATGTTCAGGAGATTAGAGGAGAGGCTGAAGGCGGTGGAAGGACAAAACCCTCTGGGGATTACCTGAAGACCTACAAGAGCCACAATGGAGGTGGATCTTCATCAGAAGTAAAGAAGCCATTTATGGGAGGACAAAAGCAGAGGGAAGGGGGTGTGAATTCTGTGTCTTCATATCAAAATAGGAATAACCAAGGGAATAATTTTCAAAACTATCATCAACAACCGTATGTTGCGGCTGTGACCATTCCAGCTGCAGCACCACTACAACAACAACAACCACA
The DNA here is from genome assembly GCF_024323335.1 of Lathyrus oleraceus. Lineage (NCBI taxonomy): Eukaryota > Viridiplantae > Streptophyta > Magnoliopsida > Fabales > Fabaceae > Lathyrus > Lathyrus oleraceus. The sequence goes on from NC_066581.1 coordinate 211,825,490, forward strand.
ACGTCAGCAAACTCAGTATCAGCAACAACCACAACGTCAGCCAGCTCAGTATCAACAACAACAACAACCAGGTAACAGACCCGCCTATCAGCAGAGGCAGAGGATGATGGACCGGCGTTTCGACACTCTTCCAATGTCGTGCGCTCAACTGCTTGCTAGTCTTCAACAGCTACAACTTGTGCAGTTACGCACTCTGGCTCCTCCTGTTGGTAGACTTCCGGTGGGTTACGATGCCAATGCTAGGTGTAGTTTCCACTCTGGGGCACCTGGCCACAATATCGAGAACTGCAAAGCTTTTAAGCACGTAGTTCAGGACCTCATTGATTCAAAGGCTATCAGCCTTGCACCGACTCCTAATGTCGTCAACAATCCCATGCCACAGCATGGTGGTGCAAACGTTAATATGCTGGAAGAAGAAGCCAAGTCCGTTAAGGATGTGTTGAAGTTGAAGACTCCGTTGTTGGAAATTAAGGAATGCTTGATGAAGGCCGATGTCTTCCCCGGTTGTGGGAAAGGTTGTTCGGAATGCGCTACACAGGGTAAGGATTGTTTGAAGCTGCAGCAGGGTATCCAGGTCTTGCTTGGCAATGGTACCCTCCAAGTTGAAGACCTGTCTGTCAAAGAGTTTGCTGAAGAGGTAGTTGAAGAGGTGTTTGAAGATGCTATTGAAGAGTTCACAGATGTTGTTCCTGCTGACTTTGTATTTCCCATTGATGTATTTAATTTTTCAAATGTTGTTGCTGATATACCAAACAATGTGTCTGATCTTGATGTAACTGAACTTGATTCCGGTGTTCCGGATGTTTTTGTTTCAATGAACGAGATTCCTGAGTACGACTATGATGTCGCTACTATCACCATCTTTTACCCGACTAATCAGATCAGTGTGCCAGAAGCACAACTAGTGCTACCAGCGCGACCGGCCGCTATGACAATCACAACCCCTGGTCCTTTACCTTTCACAAGTGAAAGGGCCATTCCGTGGCATTATGGGGGGAGTGTATACACACACGATCATGGGGTGGAACGACCTTTGAAGGTAGAAGAGGGTCAAAAGTCTGAACTCGAAGCTGAAGGTCCCGCAGTGGACAATGTTGGTGGAATCGGGCGATTCACCAGGAGTGGTAGACTGTTCTCACCACCGGTTACCCAAACTGAGAGCACTGATGCCGCGGTTAAGGCCAAAGGCAAACAAGTTGTAAATGAGGGCACTTCTGCACCCCAGACTGGCTCAGAGCCCACTTTTGCGAAGGATGTGGACGAGCTTCTGAGAATCATAAAGAAAAGCGACTACAAGGTAGTCGATCAGTTGATTCAGACGCCGTCAAAGATATCCATTCTCTCACTCCTGTTGTGTTCAGAGGCACACAGGGAGGCACTTCTGAAGGTCCTTAATGCTGCATATGTGCCTCAGGAGATCTTAGTAAACCGACTAGAAGGGATCATTGTAAATGTTCATGCAAGCAACGGGTTGGGTTTTACTGATTCTGACTTAACACCAGCTGGACGCAACCATAACAAAGCTTTGCATATCTCAATGGAATGCAAAGACACCGTGTTATCTCATGTGCTGGTGGATACAGGTTCCTTTCTCAATGTGCTACCCAAGAGAGCCCTGTCAAGGTTAGAAGTAGAAGGTTTGATCTTGAAACCTTCCGATCTCATGGTGAGAGCCTTCGATGGTTCTAAGAGGTCGGTGTTTGGAGAGGTAGAATTGCCAATTCAGATTGGATCACAAACCTTCAACACCGTATTCTATGTGATGGATATCAGTCCCTCGTATAGTTTCCTGCTGGGTCGTCCTTGGATCCACAATGCTGGGGCAGTCTCTTCAACTCTACACCAGAAGATTAAGTTCCCGGTCAATGGAAGAATTATCACTGTCTGTGGTGAGGAGGACATCCTCGTCAGTAACCTGTCTACATTCAAGTATGTAGAGGTGGAAGGTGAAATTCAAGAGACTCTCTGTCAGGCCTTTGAGTCAGTTCAGATCAAGGATGCAGCTCCGGTGGAAGGGGTTAAAGCAGGAGCCCCTATCTCATCTTTCAAGCAGGCGCAAGCCTTGGTGGATTCAGGTGTTGCTCCCGGTTGGGGACGTCTATTGGAGTTACCAATGAAGGACGACAAGTTCGGGATTGGGTATCAACCAGCGCTGACTTCTACAACTTCAGCACTTCAGACTCGTCAGGGGCCGATTACTTTCTCTAGTGCTGGCGTCATCCAATATGGCCAAATCTCTGCGATCAACGATGAAAATGGAGATAGTGATTGCGACATCAACAATTGGGTGCGTCCGAGGATCCCGGGTGAAGTCATCAACAATTGGTCTTCCGAGGAAATTGTCCAAGTCACTCTTCTAGAGGAGTAATTTTTCTTTGTTTTATTCATGCATGTCCAAGTCTTACGTTCCGCCCAGGGCGTAATGACTCATTGTAGGGCTCGTCTATGTGAATACCTGCATTGTTTATCATAAATGAAGGACGTCTTTTGCATTCAAAATCTTGTTCACTGTTTTTCTATTTTTACAGTTTTCAAAATTTCAAAAGAATAAAAATATTTGGCAATGTTTTGTTTAGTTTTCACTCACTGTTCACACTCATAAGCATATACCATCACTCATGCAGATGCACATCACCGGATCCTATTGATAACGATTCTGCTATGGCTCGCTTCGACTTCGAAAACCCAATCTTCCAAGCTGAAGAAGAGGGTGATGAAGACTGTGAACTCCCTGAAGAACTTGCCAGGCTGTTAAAACAGGAGGAAAGGGTCATTCAACCGCATCAAGAGTCTACTGAAGTGATTAATCTTGGCACCGAGGACGTCAAGAAAGAAATCAAGATAGGGGTTGCTTTGGAAGATGATGTGAAGAAGGGGTTGATTGAACTGTTGCAAGAGTATATTGACGTCTTCGCTTGGTCTTATCAGGACATGCCAGGGCTTGACACAGATATTGTGGTACACCGTTTGCCTCTCAAAGAGGGTTGTCCCCCGGTCAAGCAGAAGCTCAGAAGAACAAGACCAGAGATGGCTGTAAAGATAAAGGAAGAGGTGCAGAAACAGTTGGATGCAGGGTTCCTAGCGGTTACCAATTATCCGCCATGGGTTGCAAATATTGTTCCAGTACCTAAGAAGGATGGAAAGGTACGGATGTGTGTTGATTACCGGGATCTGAACAGAGCTAGCCCTAAAGATGATTTCCCATTACCTCACATCGACGTTTTGGTGGATAACACAGCTCAGTTCTCGGTATTCTCCTTCATGGATGGTTTTTCTGGCTATAACCAAATCAAGATGGCACCAGAAGACATGGAGAAGACAACTTTCATAACCCCATGGGGCACCTTCTACTACAAGGTGATGTCGTTTGGTCTAAAAAATGCTGGGGCAACATATCAACGAGCTATGGTGACTCTATTCCATGATATGATTCATCATGAAATCGAGGTTTATGTGGACGATATGATTTCCAAATCTCAAACAGAAGAAGAACATCTAGTGAATCTGCAGAAGCTGTTTGAACGGTTAAGGAAATTCAAGTTGAGGCTTAATCCGAACAAGTGCACTTTCGGGGTGAGATCTGGAAAATTGTTGAGTTTTATTGTTAGTGGAAAAGGGATTGAGGTGGATCCTGACAAAGTGAAAGCAATACAGGAAATGCCTGAGCCAAGAACGGAGAAGCAAGTCCGTGGTTTCTTAGGGAGGTTGAACTACATTGCAAGGTTCATCTCTCACCTAACAGCCACGTGTGAGCCAATTTTCAAATTGTTGAGGAAAGATCAGGCTATCAGGTGGAATGACGATTGTCAAAGGGCTTTTGAAAAGATAAAAGAGTATTTGCAGAATCCCCCTATCCTCATGCCTCCAGTCCCAGGGAGACCGCTGATTATGTACTTGACAGTACTCGACAATTCCATGGGTTGTGTTCTCGGTCAACACGACGAGACAGGTAGAAAAGAGCATGCCATCTATTACCTGAGTAAAAAATTCATAGACTGCGAGTCGAGATACTCAATGCTTGAAAAGACATGTTGTGCACTTGCATGGGCTGCTAAGCGATTGAGATAATACATGCTGACTCACACAACCTTACTGATCTCCAAGATGGATCCAGTCAAGTATATATTCGAGAAGCCAGCTCTCACCGGAAGGGTTGCTCGTTGGCAAATGGTATTGACAGAGTATGATATCCAGTATACATCCCAGAAAGCCATCAAGGGGAGTATTCTGTCAGACTATCTTGCTCAACAACCGATTGAAGACTATGAGCCGATGAAGTTTGATTTTCCACATGAAGACATCATGTTCCTCAAGATGAAAGACTGTGAAGAGCCAGTTGTTGGGGAGGGACCTGATCCAGATGAAAAGTGGATTTTAACGTTTGATGGGGCCGTCAATGCCAGAGGAAGTGGAATTGGCGCTGTCATTACTACTCCGAAAGGTGCCCACATGCCTTTCACCGCTCGTCTGACTTTCGAGTGCACCAATAATGAAGCTGAGTACGAGGCCTGTATCTTGGGTATTTAGCAAGCCATTGATTTGAGAATCAAGACTCTGGACATATTCGGAGATTCAGCTCTGGTGATCAATCAAGTGAATGGTGATTGGAATACTCTCCAGCCCACTCTGGTCCCCTACAGAGATTACACGAGAAGACTGTTGACTTTCTTCACAACAGTAAAGCTGTATCATATACCTCGTGATGAGAACCAGATGGAAGATGCTCTTGCTACTCTATCCTCCATGATCAAGGTGGGTCGGTGGAACCATGCTCCTAGGATTGATGTTATGCGCCTTGATAGGGCCGCGTATGTGTTTGCTGCTGAACTGGTAGTCGATGACAAGCCCTGGTATCACGATAGCAAGTGCTTTCTGAAGAATCAAGAGTACCCTGCAGGGGCATCCAACAATGACAGAAAAACTTTGAGAAGATTGGCAGGCAGTTTCTTCTTGAACAGAGACGATGTGATGTATAAGAGGAACTTCGACATGGTTTTGCTCAGATGCGTGGACAGACACGAGGCGGACATGTTAATGCAGGAAGTTCATGAAGGTTCCTTCGGTACTCATGCCGGCGGACATGCAATGGCTAAGAAATTGTTGAGGGCGGGTTATTACTGGATGACCATGGAATCAGATTGTTTCAAGTATGCCCGGAAGTGTCATAAATGCCAGATTTATGCTGATAAGGTGCATGTACCGCCGAGTCCTTTGAATGTGATGTCTTCGCCGTGGCCTTTTGCTATGTGGGGCATTGACATGATTGGAAAGATTGAGCCGACTGCTTCCAATGGGCATCGCTTCATCCTTGTTGCCATCGACTATTTCACCAAGTGGGTCGAAGCAGCGTCGTTTGCGAATGTCACCAGACATGTGGTTGCCCGTTTCATTAAGAAAGAAATCATTTGTCGCTATGGGATTCCCGAGAGAATCATTACCGATAATGGTTCCAATCTCAATAACAAAATGATGAAGGAGTTGTGCCAGAACTTCAACATTCAGCATCACAATTCTTCCTCTTATCGTCCTAAGATGAACGGTGCTGTTGAGGCAGTAAATAAGAACATAAAGAAGATTGTGCAGAAGATGGTCGTTACGTACAGAGATTGGCACGAGATGCTACCCTTCGCCTTGCATGGGTACCGCACTTCAGTACGTACATCGACCGGGGCAACCCCTTACTCCCTGGTGTATGGTATGGAAGCAGTCCTACCTGTTGAAGTGGAGATTCCTTCTCTAAGAGTCCTGTTGGATGTCAAGCTAGATGAAGCTGAATGGATTCGGACAAGGTTCAATGAGTTGAGTCTTATCGAAGAGAAGCGAATGGCAGCCATTTGTCATGGGCAGTTGTATCAAAGTCGGATGAAGAGAGCCTTTGACCAGAAAGTGCGTCCTCGATGTTTCCAAGTTGGAGATTTAGTGTTGAAAAGGATCCTTCCTCCTCAGACAGATCACAGGGGCAAGTGGACTCCTAACTATAAGGGACCTTATATTGTCACCAAGGTTTTTGATGGAGGGGCCTTAATGCTCGCATCGATGGATGGCGAAGACTTCACTTCCCCTGTGAACTCAGACGCAGTTAAAAAATACTTCGCATAAAATAGACCCGCTGGACGGTAAAAAGAACAGTCCAGGCAAAAATGGGCATCCCGACGAACCAAGAAAATGAGAAAGGTTCGGGCAAAAATTAGGGATTTAAAAATGAAAAGATCGTACACCCGGTAAGTTGAAAACCTGAAAAGGCAACTTAGGCAAAAATGGGTATCCCGGTGGATTGAAAACCCGAAAAGGGAAATCCAGGCAAAAGTTAGGGATTTAGCGAATGACTGCGTTCTGAGTTTAGTTCTGAATCTCATCTTGTGTCGATGACTGGAAACTTTCAAAAGGAAGAAAACAATCCAATCACCCTTTCTCAGAAGGCTGATCATCTGGAGGATCGTGAAGACGAGCGGGTCATAGCAGAATTGGAACCCAATAGAAATCCATTTCACATTGCCATTAGATTATTTCCTTGCTTCAGCTTGGCATTTTCCCCAGCATTTCGCATCCCTGCATGTAGAATCATATTGCATTGCATCCTCCCAAATCGCGTAGCATTTCCATTCTCATGGAGCATTACGCCATTGAAAAATTCAAACATACGCATGTAAGCATAAAACATTCTCGGCATCCCAAGTGACAAGCCAGAAGTTTGTTTCCAGTGCTCAGACTGAAGGTTGTTCATGACTTATTATCCCCAGCATGGGTCGTCGGTCCACGTGCCGCCTCAATTATTTTTGTTCCCTATTTCTGCCAATGCTGACAGGCATGAAAGTTCCCGGTATCCAGACTGAAGTGGCATTCAGGCCAGTTTTCCGGTATCCAGACCGAAGTGGCATTCAGGCCAATTTTCCGATATTCAGATCGAAGAAGTTTCCGACATTCAGGTCGATGCAACTTGTGGCATTCAGGCCAGTTTCCGGTATCCAGACCGAAATGGCATTCAGGCCAATTTTCCGATATTCAGATCGAAGAAGTTTCCGACATTCAGGTCGATGCAACTTGTGGCATTCAGGCCAGTTTCCGGTATCCAGACCGAAGTGGCATTCAGGCCAGTTTTTTCCGATATTCAGATCGAAGAAGTTTCCGACATTCAGGTCGATGCAACTTGTGGCATTCAGGCCAATTTTCCGGTATTCAGACCGAAGTGGCATTCAGGCCAATTTTCCGGTATTCAGACCGAAGTGGCATTCAGGCCAGTTTTTCCGGTATCCAGACCGAAGTGGCATTCAGGCCAGTTTCCGATTTTCAGATCGAAGAAGTTTCTGACGATCAAGTCGAAATACTTGTGGCATTCAGGCCAGTTTTTCGATTTTCAGATCGAAGTGGTGTTCAGACCAGATTTCCGGTGATCAGACCAACATTGATACTCTCATATTCCGATGCTTAGTGTTCAGACTAATGTGCGGCGTTCAGGCCATGGGTATTCTTGTGCTACCATTTATTTTGGTATCCAGGTCAACTTTCTGTTTCGGTACTCAGGCCGATTTTCACCGTACCAGACGGATTCTTCTTTTGAGATTGCTTCTTTGCCGATTCTGACAGGCATTATTAATTATTTCATGGGGATTCAGGATCAAAATCCGGGTCTTCTTAGTATTTAACCATCTCCCACTATGATCATATGAAGAACGCCCTGCTTCATATTCTCTAGTTGTAGACGCTTAAATAGGGGCAACTGTCATACCCCGATTTTGGTCCTGAATTTTTTTATGTTTTCACTTTTGTTTAGCACGTTTGGCCTAACCTTACTTTGGTTTTATATGAGGATTGGTTTTGATCCAAAGTCATGGTATTGTGATTGTGGATACATCTATGGTCTGGGTCATCTGAACAACCAAGTTTCTTGTGTTTCTAGCCACTTGCCAGTCATGTTATTGGTTCATGGATACTATGTCAAAACCCTAACCTTATGGTCTCATTTCATGGCCTTGTTCATGTACATCAAAAGTCATCCAAGTCATAAAAAAAAAACAATTTGGAAACCAACTTCAAACCATTTTGTTAATCCATTTCAATTTATTTCATGTCATTGTAAACCATTACATGTGAGTCCATACAAGAAAATACAAAATTTGGCATTTTTGACCAACTGTTGACTTTGGTCAACAGTTGACTTTTTGGTCAACTTTGACCAAAGTCAACCCAAATTCATTAAACCCTAAATTCACCCATAATTGTCCATTGAATTCCATTTACAAGAAAAATACAAAAAAATGAACTTTGACCAATTGTTGACTTTGGTCAACTTTGACCAAAGTCAACGCAACCTCTTTGCATCCTAAAATCCTAAGTCTTCCATCATGACCCTAATCCTCATTCCATGCTTCATGTCCACGTTGGCCTTGATCTTACCTTGTGGATTTGGTTTCTTCACTTTAATGCCAACTTGGTCACGCCTTAAAATTTGGAGTTTCTTGCCTCCTACTGCATTTGCCTTGCTGCACCAAATGCTGAGAATACCACTTCTAAAGCCAATGCTGCAAAGTCTAAAGACAGTGGTATATTTTCCGCAAATGCTGAGGATACCGCATCAGAAGCCAATGCTGCAAACTCTAAAGACCGAACAAGCATACGCGTATATCAGCAAGCAATGGATGGAATTAGTAAGATATTACTCAACGCTGAAGAAAGCATTTCTCCTGAGAAGCCAGTCTCTTTACCTGGGGCAGCAAAGCAGCGTGAACTTGGTGGAACATTGCAAAATGAACCAGGCACAAATAGCAAGAAACTGATGTCAAGTTCCAAGACCAAGGAGATTGGCGGAAATGATATATTTGATACTCCTCGTGAAACTACGCCCCGTTCATTGGCTGCTGCAAAATCTAACACTGCGGGTATCCGAAGTAGTATACTCAATGAAGAATCAGTTCAGAAGAACTCAAAGAAAATGCATGGTCAGAAGTTTGCAATACTGCTGCAATAGCCCATGTCACATCCTGCTTTGCAACAGCACCATGCCATCATCATCATGCTAGCCGGCTACAACACAAATCCTGCAGCAAAACAAGGCTAGCAGTTATCAGGGCAATGTAATGCAAAGTACTGTTCTAGATAGTGTCATGGTTCAGGAACACAACCAACCAAACATCAGAGTTTGAATGCAATGCTGTTAGAATCATGCTAAGACAACATGCAGCAGGCATCCAAAATAGTCATCAAGCCAAGGCACAACAATAGCAGGGCATAACAGCTACAAAGAAGTTCAAGAGTGGAAAGCACTTAGCATGGTTCAGTCATAACAGTTCCATAATCCAAACAGCTCCATTTGTGACCTGAGATCAATGTGAACCTGCAAGGCCATAGCAACTTCACACATCGAAGTATCCATCCATATAGACCATGATGCTACTGTCCTTACGAGGGTGCATACTAGCTGAACCAGGCTAGTTATCCTGCTGCAAAACCAAGACAGAAACAGTCAGCCATGCAATGCACTCAAGGCAATCACAACATAAATCACAGCTTATGGGATACATAAATCAGTATGAATGGGCATGGAACTAGCTGATAACAATTTGATTTTACATATGGGAATTGAAACCAAGCCATGCAACCAAGGTTCTTAGTGAAAGCAGGCAAGCTGTTCAGTCCAAAACAGCATGAAATAACTTGGCAAATGCAATCCATCATCACCAAACAACATGACCACCAGATCTGCAATAAAAGAATAGAGACAAGTGATTTGCAAGGCATTGGAAACCTAAACCTGTTGACTAGCTGGAAGCAACAATTAACCAAACCTCTCAACCAAGTCATAACCAACAAGAAACACCATCAATGCACAAGACATGAAGTGTTGTTGACATACCATGAAACTAAAGCCTTAAGTTTGTTGTCAATGTCCAAGTCATAATCTGTTGTGAGCATAAGCAAGCAGGACCTAATGCGAAATTGCAGCCAACATTGCCTAGCTGAAAGGTCATCCTACAATACAAAGACAGTCCAACAATTATCCAAAAGCTCACCACAAGACAAACAAGGTCCTACAACATGAAGCATGCCAACTCAAGCACATGGTTTTTTCCTTGCATTTCAATAAGAAATCAAACCATGCTTAGCCACTCACCTGCTGAACTGAAAAATGATCCAAGCTTGCATCATAGGCTACCAGGGCTAGACCTTAGCTTGAACATGATAGGCCAAGTTCATGTTGCAGCAAGAGAAACAAGTGAGGGCAAGGAATTGAGTGCAAATAGTGGGATTAAAACTTATAAGGCATTGAACCAGAACATGAGACAAAGGACTCACCTACCAAACTATGAACCAAGACAATCTTACAATAGATGTCGTAGCAAGGCCAAAGCAAATGCCTGCATCAGGTCATGCAATAACTATTCGTAAGGGCATTCCACAACATCTAGCAGTAAGGCAAACTAAGATACCAGACCTGTGATACATCCTGCTATTCCAATGCAATAGAAGTCAATGAACATTACCCTCTGTAATAAGATGTTAAACCATGAACAAGGATGCATCAAACCAAGCTGAAGAACCAAAATTGAAATTCATCAGACACCATTTTCACTGCAGTAAAAAGGTAAACTAATCAGCCAAAGCAGTAAAATTTCAGAAATATCCCAATTTGGCATAGAGACAAAAACAAAGAAGAAGGCACATGTTCAGATTACCATTTTCGAACCTAGCATCAAAGAGGTCAATCCAATTTCTGAGCATCCAAAGTGCTTTGCAGAGTTACCTTTCTGGAACATCAAAGACCCTTTTGAAACCCTAATTCACAGAATATAGAGAGGGAGAGAAAATCAGTAGAGGAGACGACAGAAAAGACTTGGAGGCGAAAATCTGAAACAAAGAAAACCTAAAACCCCAAAATCGTACCTGGAGGCCAGCTTCGCATCCTTCACCACCACCGCAGTGACACTTTGTAATGACCTCTCTTTCTTTCTCTTTATCCTTCTCATATGCTTGTTTTTGAAAATATTTGTGAGAGTTGAGAGAGAATGTTTCTTTGAGATTGTGAGCTGAGAGAGCGTTTGAGTGAGATTGAGGGTTAGGAGCGCGCTTGAGAGAGAAGTGTAAGGTTGGGAGAGAAGAAAGATCGTGGGGCGATACCGGAGGAAGACGAGCTTCTGTCATCTTCTTCTTCGTCTCCATTTCCTTTTTTTCTTTTCTTTTCTTTTCTTTTTTAATTAATTCAATTTCTTTTTGTTAAAAAGAGATAAATAAATAAAAAAACCACAAAAATTTGTAATATGTTTAGCATTTCTTTTTTCTTTTCTTTTATTACGTAGTGTATATTAATGTTGTTTAGTTTAGTTAGGCTGTCCAGTAACATTAGCCTATCCCCTCTTTTAATTGATTTGTTTTCTAAACTATCTCTAGCTAGTTCTGTTTATATTCCCAAGTGTTTGCTAAAATGATAACTAATCATGAATGACCTAGTGGAGAGAGGGTAGTTTCATAATATTAAGTGGAGAGGGTTCAATACTCATGTGTAGTACTTTTTGTTTATTATTTTATTTTATCTTCTTTTAGCATTTTTTATTTTAGTTATTTTATTAACATTTTCTTTTTTATGTTTATTATACTCATAATTTCATTTGTTAATAATGCATAGTTGTTGTATTTTAATTTAGTTCAAAACCATTTTAAAACTATAAAAATCATATTTTTTCTCGATTTAATATCGAGCCCATTTTTTCACACCCTTGTAAGTCGATTGCTTTTTAAGCATCGCCATCGACCTCACATAGCTTACTCTTGGGCTTTCTTACAATGAGCCGGTTCCTTTGCACTTACACTCATACATTGCATTATTTATTGTTTGGACCCGATTTAATTATTCCAATACTTTGAATCCCCATTCATAACAAATGTATCCCTCTCCCATGAAATGTATAATATTCTTTCATTCTTTATTCATCTGTTAATACAAGAAATAAAATGAACATCCGATAACCATTTCAAAACAAGACCAAAACCTCGATCCAACGTCGAGTAATCATTTTTCAAAACCTAACAGAACCAGCACGTATTCATCCACCCTTTTGTAAGTCGATTGCTTTATGCATCGCCATCAACCTTGTAAGTCGATTGCTTTATGCATCGCCATCAACCTTGTAAGTCGATTGCTTCATGCATCGCCATCTACCTTTATCCCTAACACTTCTCCTTGCTCTAATCGTCAACTCTTGTTCCGATTAGGTAGCAAGCATTAGATAGAACACTTTGTATGATAACATAGGTAAGATTCCCATATCCTTTTGTATGATAACGTAGGTAAGATTCCCATATCCTTTTGTATGATAACATAAGTAAGATTCCCATATTCTTTTGTATGATAACATAGGTAGAATTCCCATATTCTTTGCATGCCAACATTAGGTAGATGTTCCCATTTGTAAATCCTAACACCTAAGTACATATTGCATGACAACTCTAGGGCAGAGCTTCCCCACTTCTAGACCTCTCCGAGCGTCTCCGATCTTGTGGCATGTAGTCCGTTCTATTGCAAAGAGGTAACTGCCTAAGACTCGATTCAGCGAGCTGCGACACCTACTGCTAGGACGTGAACACATCGGCCACTCTCCTTTGACACGACTGGTGTCCTCCTTTGTAAGTCCATATTCAGATGGCAATCTCTATAACGGGGAACTACGTTACCCTGATCCTCATACCAGATGAGGTACGTAGGCAGGAGGTCGTACGAGATCTCTCCGGGCACCCTTTTCCTTTTCTTTGTGTGTGTTTGCTTGACAGCTAGCAGGCTCGAGTACCAGACTCCCTGTTAGCTTGTTTGTTCAACTTTGTTGTTGCTTCTGACGATTCAGCGTCCGGTTAAACCCTTTGTGTGTGTAGGAGTCTGACATAAGTCCAACGATTGGCAGTTGGTTTCCTGTGTGTGTTTGTTGGTTCGGAGTCCGATGTAAGTCCAGCGATTGGCATTCGGTTTCCATGTTTGCCTGTTTGTGTGGAGTCTGACATAAGTCCAGCGATTGGCAGTCGGTTTCCTGCGTGTGTTTTGTTTGGCGTCCCTAGGTAGCCGAACTACGGCAACTCTGATTCTCATGTTCAGATGAGATACGTAGGCACAAGATGCGATGTCTTGCCGAGTTTGACTAACAACTAACAACTAATCCTTGTTTGCTTTCGCCCTTGTTGCGATCCTTTCTCTCGCCCTCGTTGCGATCGAGACTTTCCTTTTCTCTTGCCTTAGTTGCAATCGAGACCTTTGTTCCCGTAGTTAGGCTGAACTACGTTTTGCTCTGATTCTCATTCCCGATGAGATACGTAGGCATAAGACGCGATGTCTTAGCGAGCACACATCTCTTTAACCCTTAGGTAGCCGAGCTATGAAGACTCTGATTCTCATATTCAGATGAGATACGTATGCAGGGGATGCGACATCCGTGCGAGTCATTTTATTTGACCCTTTCTTTTAGTAAATAGTACATTAGATAAACACACACCCTTTAGACAAGAAACAACAAGAGTGGATCCCGTAGAGTACTACGGATGCGTAGGGGTGCTAATACCTTCCCTTCGCATAATCGACTCCCGAACCCAAGATTTGGTTGCGAGACCTTGTCTTTTCCTTTCCTTTCTCCAGGTTTACTTCGAGCGTTTCCCTTCCCTCCTTTGGGATAAATAACGCACGGTGGCGACTCTTCTGTCATTCTTTTCTCGCCGGTTGTTTTTTCGCACCTCCTGTATTTTTCAGGCTGCGACACCTTGCGATGAGCCTCTGAACTCAACAGCAAAGACAAAATTGATATTTTAAAGGGAGTCTGATTCAACTGGTCAACAATCTTGAAATCACTTTTCTTGATCAATTTGAGGTATTCTTGGATTTCCTCAAAAGTGATACTCTTCTTGTGATCTTCAACCTGTTATTTTTCAACCATTGGCCCTTTACCTTTAGATGTTTCAGATTTTGCAGCTTTATTCTCAATAACCTCCGTCAACACCGGAGTAGTCATCACGTTCGGAGTGGCAGGTACAGTTGCCCCTGCATGCGGAGTCGGAGTAGGATTGACCTTCTCCTTAGGCGGGATAATTGTGGGTGCTGGAAACACCCTAGGACTGTATTTTGGAGAGAATACACGGCCACTCAGAGTCATGCCTCCCGTTCCAGCAATGTTGACGACTTCTGTGTCAGGAATGCGAATTTCTTTTCCTCGCAAATACGACGTAGTCTCATAATTCCAAGGCACTGCCTTGGTATTCTGATACGGGAACAGAGTGGGAACACGAAAATGAATTGGCTGAATCCTCTTGGGAGGAGCTTCAACCTTCTTTTTTCTGTACACAATTGTTATTGGTTCAATTACCGCCACTTCTTCTGCTGCTTGAGACTTGGAGAACTGTATTAACCCTTGGTCCACCAACTCTTGCACACAATCCCTCAACTTGTCGCAATTGTCCGGATCAAACCCGCATATTGTGCAATCATCATGTACACCTTCAAGAAACCCAAACTGTTCAAGCCTATGTAACACAACAGACATCAGAGTCTTCACCTCGTCAGCCCTTAGTATAGATTCGGTAACCTCCTATTCGATCACAGCTTTGACTGCTGCGCCACCGTGGTTTGGGAAGGGATTCGTCTTTACATTAGGTTTTTCTTCGGAGAAAGACAGAATCTCTTGATCAATTAACTCTTGGATCCTCTTTTTGAGTGCCCAACAGTCCTCGGTGGAATGTCCTATATACCCTGCATGGAAAGCGCATGTGGCATTAGGATTCTGACTACAATTAAAGGGAGGAGAGGTTGCTGGAAGTTCTCTTCATACGATATCCCCCACGTGAATCAGATATGGAACTAATTCTGCATATGGTATTGGGATCTAATCAAATTGGGGACGATTACCAAAATTACCTATATTATTCTGACCTCAATTTTGTCCTCTGTTATCTTGATTATATTGTTGGTTCGGATTTTTCTGAGCAGGTGTTGATTGTAGATTACCTTTCTGCGGTTGGTACTGGAATGACGGTTGCTGATATTGAGCTGCGGCGACGTATGGATACGGATACTACGATATAGGGGCCATCGGAAATTAATATCGGGGGTGAGCACTCGCCGTCACGATGTTTGCTTCCCCCTCATTCTTCTTTGCGAAGCCCCCATGCGGTCTCTTGTTTGTTGTCTGTGGTGCGATTATGTCTGTGATTTTTCCCGATTTCAGCGCACTCTTAACACGCTCCCCGATGGTTACCATATCAGCAAAATTTGTTGACAAACTGTCGATCATCTTCTCAAAATATAGCCCTTGCAGTGTACCCATGAAGATATCTACTAATTTGTTGTCAGATAATGCTAGCCGGACTCTAGACGCAATTTCGCGCCAACATTGAGCATATTCCTTGAAGGTTTCATTAGATCTTTGAGACTGATTATGTAGTTGAAGCCTTATCGGAGCTATGTCAAGGTTGTAATTATATTGTTTCAAGAACGCCTTAGAGAGATCCCTCCATGACCAGATCTTTGAGTGCTCTAGACCCATGTACCAATCCATGGAAGCCCCAGACAGGCCATTATGGAAGCAATGAATCAGGAGGTTGTCATTATCGATGTATGAGGCCATTTTCCGGCAGTACATGGTGATCTGACTGCGTGGACAGCTGAGGCCCTTATACTTTGGAAGGTCAAGCACCTTGAATTTTTGCGGGAGTACCACATTCGGGACCAAGAAGAGGTCTCGAGCGTCTATACCGAAGGCGGAAAAACCCTTAATGACCCTGATTTTGTCATCCAAGAGCTGATAATCCGCAGGTTTGGCCGGATCAGCAGCGAGAGGAGCGACCTGACTGGCTGGTCGGGAAGCTTCTGGAGCAATCAGAGTTGGCATGTTCGGGGTAAACCATATTTAAGGCGGGTATGAGAAACCTGGTGGCATAGTCTGAGCAGCATGAATTGTCTTAGGATATTGCCCTCCAGCCTGGGCATTGAGGGCCTGAGGTGCCCCTGTCTGCATATGCTGGAGTGCAGGGTATATCAGCATGGGCATAGAGGTTGCCCCAGGATAACCAAGTGGGATGGCCGAGAATTGACTCGAACTTGCAGCTTGAGCAGTCTGAGCGGGAATTTGGAAGTGGAGGCGCAGGCCTCGATAGTCCTCCTCAGCATCAGGAGTATCGTCATGAACCTGACCTTGGTTGTTCTCCGGATCAACAACATTGATCGAAGGAGTTTGGACAGTGGGAACACCCCAGGGGAAACCAGTGTTTCCAACAGCATCGACAACAGAGAAGGACGGATGAGGGAAGAAAGCCCCCCATGAGCATCAAAATATGAGGGCATCCACCACGGGTAGGCAGCAACAAGCCTAGCAGAGTCAGCAGGGACCATCTGACGGTTCTCAGTAGTTGGCACAATATTTTCCGCCAGAGTCTCGATGGTAGTGCCAGTAGCAGCAGTAGGATTGGTCACCCCAACAGCATGGGTGACATTGGTAGCAGTAGAGGTAGGGGTCCTCTGAGATTGGAGAATATCCGGGATAGTCTCCATGTTCCCCCTGAAGACGTTTATTTCGCCTTGAACCTGGGAAAGGGACTCGCGGATAGCAGCGTTGTCGACTTCGTATTCGGCCATGATCTTTGACTTATTGGAGCGAGTGTAGTATGGATGACAAGTCGTCGTTGTTGCTGTGGAAAAACGGCGAGAGTAAGCATTTTGTTTTCTGGAGGCTTTTGACAAATAAATGCGTGGATGCATGTATGTATGCAAAAAAGATTGATATGCACATTTATTTTTCATTCATTTATTTTTTTGTAAAGGAAAACAGTTCCAAGGAATCCGAGAGTTTGTTTATTTAACGCAAGTGAATACAGAGCATAAAGAGAGACAGTTTATGAAGCTAATAGTCGAGAAACTCTTTTATTCAATATCGAAATACAAGTACATGTCAAGGAATTGCCCATGACAATCTTCTTGAGCAGTTCTGGCTCTTCGACCCCTTCATATAAGACAAAAACTTCTACACTCTTGAGATCAGGCTTGTCCGCCATAGGGTATCCCAGTGGTCATAGTGTTAACCTCGGGTTGTAGTTGATTCCTCCTTTTGTACCAAGAAGAGGTACATTAGGAAAATCCCCACAGTTGAGGATAAGCTTGACACCGTCGTAAACTCGAGAATACCAAGAAATGTCTTCGGCGTTTAAGGACATGATCTGCTGGGACCACTTCAAGTTGTCTTTGTTCTCAACAAAAGGGCCTTTGTTGGGTAGATGTGAAATAAACCATCTATACAGAAAAGGGGTACAACAGACGATAACCCCTTTCTTCTTATGAGTCCTCACATGGATGGAGAAGTAAGTATCAGCAAGAAGAGTAAGAATAAGATTCTGAGTCAGGAAGATATGAATGGAAGCCAGGTCTACAAATTCCTCCATATTCAGAAACAATACGATCCCATAGATAAGTAAAGCTAGATTGGCGTTGAAGGTCGTCCAACTCCCAGCTTCGGCGAAGGCAATAGCTTTGTCCACTAGAAACTTGGAGGTGAATCCATGGATTCCACCCTTAGGCTTCAAGTTCAGTTCTACTTCCTTCTTTTCTGTGTGTAGAGCTTCAGCAAGATCTTGATATTTAGGAAGTTCCTTAGTGCGAATGTAGGGCACTTGGTTCTTGATCCTAATACCCAGGATATGTGAGTACTCTTCCAATGTAGGCGCCAATTTTGTAATCTTGGAAAGTAAAGCATCTCAGCGGGGGACTGTAGAATTGCCCTAGAGTGTGCACAACAATGATGTTGACTTCGGTGTTCAGAATGCCCAAAAGGTTACCATAAGCCTCCTTGAAATCATCTTTGTGTCCTAGATCTAAACGTGCCCCAAGTCCTCTCAACACAGCCGACTGAGGTTCCACAAACTTATAATTGTGGATATTCTTCCTCTCGGGATTCATGCTTCGCTTTGAATGCTTGGTAAATAAACTGGACTCTTGGATTCCTGGAAAAGACATGCATATGCAAAAATTTGGTCATGATGAATGATAATGCAATGATGAGATGATATAAGTCACATGGATTCAAAACTCTGGCATGTTCTGAACAATCTGCATGTACCACATGTTGCAAGTTCAAAGGTTCAAAGTAACATGAGTATCAAGGTAGGTAGAGTATATGGGTTCCTACAATAAAAACCCATATCCTCCTCACAGGTGTGGACTATGCTCCAAGGTGGTCCCTAGAAGGTCTCCCAGAGTCATCGACTTGAAATGGAAATAGTCTGCCGTAGTGAATACTCACAGGACAAAAGTACTTCCAATTGAATCTAGTCCGGGTGTGGCTCTCGTGACAACCCAATGCGCGAAACACAGGCGTACACGACTATCCATGATTTTAACCTATGTGTATACTAAGCTCGGTTATAGAGCTTTCCTCTCATGTAGTCTAACCTATCCCAACAACAACACAACAGATATATCCATAATATAAAGCGAGTAACAAACACGATAAATAAAAGCGAGTAAATCTATAAAGATAAGAACCTAAAACTAGCGAGGGACCAGCCTAAACTAGGCTCGACTCCTTTTAGTGACTAGGAAGTACTCCAAGTAGCAAAGTATCCCCAGCAGAGTCGCCAACTGAAGCTAGCGGAAATATACCCGAACGTATCGCACACTCGAACATACAACAGAGTCGCCATCGAACTTTATTTATCCCCAAAGGGATGGGAAAACATCGATAAAACCCAGAGGAAAGAGATATGTTGGGTAAGGAAGTTGGTTATGCAAGGAGGAGGTATTAACACCCCAAACATCCATGGTACTCCATGGGAACCGTTTGGATTATTCTCGCTTAAATAGGTGTGATATCTAAAGATTACGCGCAAAAGAATGAGGAAAGGGAAGGAAATAGATAAAGTTCTCGGTGAGGATTAGGGACCTCATGCCTACGTATCCTCATAGTGCAATGAGTGTCGCTACCGGGATTTCACGATAACGAAACCGAGACTACAGAGGTAAAGTCAAAAGAGTCGCCACCGAATTTTATTTAGTTTACCTCTATCGGAGAGGAGAAGGGAAATAGTCGATAAAACCCTCAGAAAAGAGACGCGCACGGGAAGTGCTAAAAGAGAATAAGGAATCGGTCTCGCAACCGAGATTTGGGTTCGGAAGTCGGTTACGTAAGGGGAAGGTATTAACACCCCTTACGTCCATGATACTCCATAGGAACCATTTGAGTTATCTTACATACATGGGATTTATCTATTATTGTTTTATATTCAAAAGAATATGTGAAAAGAGGGGATGTTTTTGTTATTATAGTGCTCGCCAAGGATTGGGGCCCTTGTGCCTACGTATCACTCATTCGGGGATGAGGAATCAGAGCTCCGTAGTTCGGAGTAGAAAATGTTTGTGTGTTGGTTGATTTTACCTTTGAAAAAAGGGTTTTCGGGATGATGCCCTAAGGCACAAAAATGAGTTTGATGAGTTGTATTATCTTTACTTTGAATAAGGGTTTTATGAAATGAGTGTTTGTGATTATATTGTACTAAAGTCTATGGGCGGAGGTGATTATTCTAGACAACAAGCCAAGCGTCTTACGTCTAAAATAATCAGAGTAAGGGTAGGAATGCTCCATTCTCACTCATTCTCCACCACTTAAGGCTCATGGCGCATAATAATAATTGTAATTATTAAGTATTTTAGAATTTGGCTAAGAAAATGCCACTTGACGTTGAATCAAGGGTTTATTTTATTTTGATTATGAAATTTGGCTTATGCAACATGAACGCAAAGTAACCAACAAGAAATTAAAGTGTTTCATTGTAAGGTAGCCCAAGAGAAAACCTTTTGTGTGCAAAAGTGACCTAAGCTAAACAAAGGATAATGGTCTTACAAACATGTCCCCCTAAGGTGGTGCCATGATGCCATTCTTACAACATGCATGTAAGTTACGGATGAAAATCCAAGTGTTTATAAAGTATCACAAAGAGTAAAGGAAGGCTTCCAAGCAAATGTCCTAAGATGAAATCCTCTAAGTCCAAGTTGACTAAGAGTGGAGTGAATATTTTTGGTCTTACCATTTTATCATGTTTTTGTTATTTTTAATGTATGAAGACAATAAAATAAATAACAAGTAAATAAACATGCATGATGAGTTTGTACAATGATGATGATAATGAGTACTTGAACATAAATTACAAGGTAATGACATAAAAGTAAATCACAAGATAAAGAATGACAATATCACAATAATAATGGTTAGTGAATGTAAATGACACTTGAATAAATAACAAGTTAGTAGTACCAAAATCACAATAACAAAGGTTAATGATAAAAAAAGTTAGTGAAGTATAATTAGTGGTTAGTAATATATACAAAATGAACATCTTGAGGACTATTTTTCATAGGCTAAAAAGACTCGAAATATGACACATTAAGTGATAGCTTATCATTGATGCAAAGTATTGAAGATGATTGAAAAATCAACTAACAATAGATTTGTAACAAAGAAAGTTATGCAACCCTAAGTCCATCTATCAATATTATGATTTGTTCTCTTTATTTTTGTTTTTTTACTCCTCTTTTATTTAGCAAGATAGTAAGAGAGCAAATAAATTAGCATAAGGTAAATGATATGGTTAGATAACAATAAACATAAACATAAACATAAACATAAAGTACTTGAAATAAAGTGAACAATAAAATAAATTGCAAGGAAGTAAAGTGAAATAATGTAAATGTTAGGAGTTAGTAGTTAGTGGTTTGTAGAATAACAATAAGCAAATAGAATAACAAGTTAATGTAAAGAAAATGGTTTCATCTATGTACCAAATGACCCAAATATGGTTGAAATAGAGGCAATCTATTGATCAATCATTAATAGGTTTGAAACATTGAAGGTTTTATCAACTCTAAACAACCATGGCCATGATCTAATAGATCTCATCAACCAAATAAATGTGAAAACAAGTCAACAATAAATAGCAAATGAAACAAAATACAATGTTTGATTAAGGATGGTGGATAAAAGTAGCAAGAGCAAGAAATCCAAAAAGAAAAAAAGTGTAAACCAAAGTTAATCATTTTTTTACAAGCTTGAGTCTAAACCCTCTCAAAAGATCAACCAAGAACAAATAACCATTTTCAACACAAAAACAGAACCAAAAAGTTAACAAAGTTTAAGCTAAAATCATTACCCAAAAAATGTTGAAAAAGGGTAGGTTGAAATGGTGTTAAGCTTAGATATAAAGCAATGGGTTTGGGATGAAAGTGTTTATGGTGGAAGTATAGATAAGGAGATGAGTTATGTGTTATAGAGTGAGAAGTTTTGAAGAAAAAATATGAAAGAGGAAAAAACAATTTGGGGGGTGACTTTTTTAAGTGAGAAAGATTTTTTTGTTTTGACCTAGGTTTGGAGAGGAGATTGGATAGAACTTTTGGGGGCTAGGAAGCATGAAAAATAAGGGGAAATAGTACCTCTAGTTATAGGGAAAGTAGGTGGAAAAGGGGGTGACCCAAAAAGTACTATGTGTAAAAAACAGAGCTATTGTTGCTGTCCTCGCAGGTGCAATTGATTACCATGATTGGGGTAATCGATTACACCATCCAAAATGGCCTAGAAATCAATTTTTTGTCTGTGTAATCGACTACCATGATTAGGGTAATCGATTACACCATCAAAAATGGCCTGGAAATTAATTTTTTGTATGTGTAATTGATTACCATGATTAGGGTAATCGATTACAGCATCCAAAATGGCCTGGAAATCAATTTTTTGTCTGTGTAATCGATTACCATGACTAGGGTAATCGATTACACAGTCCAAAATTTGATTTTCCCCTTTTTTTTAGAACTTTAATCGGATAACCCCAGTTTTCCCGGGATGTAAACATCATGCCTTGAGTCCGTGTAATATGTATTTGGTTATGAAAGATCAATGAAATTATGATGATGAAATAATGAAAGCATGCATGTGTAGTAGGGCCATGGATCAGATGAAAGTTGTATCGGGGTAGGGTGAATTTTAGGGTATGACAGCTGCCCCTTTTTTAATTTTCTCGGACCTGAATACATAGATAGTGACGAAATCCAATGTATTCAAGGTAAGAGAGGATTAAATACTAATGAGAGTAACCAGAAATTCGCTCTGCTGGAGGATGATAATGTGAATATTTGTTTAGGGATTATGCATGCAATGTGATGTATGCATCCTAAGTATCTTCTTAACGATGAAAGTTTGATGTCAAAAGGGCCCAAGAAAGTTGAGGGAAGAAAGCTTCACTAGGGAATGAGAAAAAGAAGGGTGATCACTTTTAGTAACGACTAGGGAAAAAACAAGACAGTGTTCCTTAGCAACGAATGGAACACAAAACATCTATTGGGGGTCAAACAAAACGAAATCAGTGACGATTCTTAGCGAAGGCTAGAATACCTGACTCGATTGGAGATGATTTTTTTTATGCAAAGGTACAATGACGATTCGTAGCGAAGGCTAGAATACCTGAAATCCTCCAGGAAGATCAAACAACTCAGTGCTGATTCTTAGCAACGACTAAGAATACCTGACTCTGCTGAGGAGAATACAGATGTCAAGTGATGGTTCCTAGCAATGGCTGGAATACCTGATATCTACTAGAGAAAAATGAATTCAAGGATGATTCTCGGTTATGAATGTCTGACTCGACTTGGGGAATGAATCTAAAATGCATCTAGTCTAAAAAATGAGAATTCATTGACGATTCTTAATAATGGCTAAGAATACCTGACTCTGCAAGGAAAAAGAAAAATATGTTGACTTTCTAGGGATAGAAGAAGTACAACGATGTTTCTCAGCATTGACTCCTTTGGGGAAACTTGACAATGAAAAGAAACAGCTTAGCAACGATTCTCAACAATGGCTGGAATGCGTGGTTGTGCTTGGGAAATGTTTTGAGGATGAACATTGATTTTTATTGGGAAAATTCCTAACAACCGTTGGAAAATTCCGAACTCTGACTAGTTAGTTTGAGTAAGTTAAGGAGATACTTATGATGTGATGTTATGTATGTCAATGCATGTTTGGGCTTTCATGGGGAATACATGAAATGCAGGGTTTGCAAGTTATGCCAAGTATGTTTGGGCTTTGCGAAGGAGAGTATTTGGGGAATGCCAATGGTGATTGGGCTTAAAAAAGGGTGATTGGGTGAATTGTACTGACTTTCCGATACTTGAGAAATTGGAGTTCGTCGTCCAAGCAAGCGCTGAATGTAATGTTTGAGAATTCCTATTGGGGGGAGAAATG
Source organism: Lathyrus oleraceus (assembly GCF_024323335.1). NCBI lineage: Eukaryota > Viridiplantae > Streptophyta > Magnoliopsida > Fabales > Fabaceae > Lathyrus > Lathyrus oleraceus. The sequence continues at coordinate 211,848,724 of NC_066581.1, forward strand.
ATCGGCCCAGTCCAAAGAACTGTGTGGCACCCTTGTGTTGGAAATGTGTTTTGATTACCTTTAGCAAAATTCTAAAAAGAATGTAATTCGATATTGTCTCCCTTATAGTTTTTTTTTGAAAAAAAAGGTCTTTTAAAAGAAAATTTCCCATGTAATTTTACTTAGAAAAAGGTCATATTTCGCAGACAAAGCAGGAAAAGTAAAAATATGGAACACATGTGAGGGAACTGATTTTTATTGACAAGTGGTTCCATAAATAGGGAATTTTGTACAAAGGAAAGCAATTCCTAAAAGAGGTGATTGCGAAAAGAAAATGATAATTGTAATGGCAATGAAACATCTCGAGTTTCCTCCAAATTCTAACTCTGCTACAGCCTCTAGCCTTTGGTCTCCCTTGGATCTTGCTTTTTTGAAGGAGGGTGATAAGATTGACTTGCTGGGGACCCACATAATTGACTCGCCAAGGAATGAAGAAGGATTCCTTGCGGGATGCAGCCTCTTGCTCTTATTAAATCCCTAATTTTTGCCTAGACCTCCCTTTCGGGTTTTCAGTCTACCGGGATACCCATTTTTGTATAAGTTGCTCTTTCGGGTTTTCAACATATCGGGTTATATATATACATATATATATATATATATATATATATATATATATATATATATATATATATATATATATATATATATATATATATATATATATATATATATATATTAAGCATAGTATTTTTTTCTGCATCCGCATTCACCGGGGATGGAAGATCTTCACCATCCATAGTTGCAAGGATCAAGGCTCCTCTGGAGAAGACCTTTCTTACAACATAAGGACCTTCGTAGTTTGGCATCCATTTTCCCCTTGGGTCAGTATGGATTGGAAGAATCTTCTTCAGTACGAGGTCTCCGGCCTTTAGGCTGCGGGGGAAAACCTTTTTGTCATGTGCCCTCTTGATGCGCTTTTGATAAAGTTGGCCATGGCAGATCGCTGCTAAGCGCTTCTCATCAATGAGGTTTTGTTTATCAAATAGAGCTTGTACCCACTCAGACTCATCAAGCTTAACATCTGTCAAAATCCTTAAGGAAGGAATCTCTACTTCGACCGGTAAGACTGCATCCATGTTGTACACAAGGGAGAAGGGAGTTGCCCCAATGGAAGTGCGTACGGAAGTACGATAGCCGTGTAATGCGAATGGGAGCATTTCGTGCTAATCTTTGTAGGTTTCCACCATCTTTTCCACGATCTTCTTGATGTTTTTATTAGCCGCCTCAACAGCGCCATTCATCTTAGGCCTATAAGGCGATGAGTTGTGGTGGTCGATCTTGAAATTTTGGCATAGCTCTTTCATCATTTTATTATTGAGGTTAGATCCATTATCAATAATGATCTTGTTGGGGACCCCATAACGGCAGATGAATTCTTTCCTGTGGAGTCGAGTCACCACTTGTCTGGTAACGTTGGCGTACGAGACTGCTTCTACCCATTTTGTAAAATAGTCAATGGCTACAAGGATGAAGTGGTGTCCATTTGAGGTAGTTGGCTCTATGTGTCCTATCACGTCAATGCCCCACATGGCGAAAGGCCAAGGTGATGTTAGGACATTGAGAGGCGTTGGCGACACATGGATCTTATAAGCATAGATCTGGCACTTGTGGCAGGTTTGGACGTGGTGATGACAGTCAATCTCCATAGTCATCTAGTAGTATTCGGCCCTTAAAATTTTCTTTACCATAGTGCTCCCACTGGCATGCGTCCCAAAGGATCCTTCATGAATTTCCATTATAATATGGTTTGCTTCTCGCTTGTTGACACATATAAACAAAACCGAATTATAATTTCTCTTGTATAATACCCCTCCACTTAAGAAGAATTTGGATGACAGTTTTCTAAGATACTTCTTGTCGGTGATGGACGCGTCCACAGGATACTCTTGGTTCTCTAAGAATTTCATGATGTCATGGAACCAAGGATGATCTTCAGCTTCGTCTTCTGCTTCCAGACAGTAAGCAGGTTTGTCCAAGTAGTTCAGGTGAAAGGACGACGCTTCGTTCTTCCAGTTAACTTTAAACATGGACGCCAAAGTTGCCAAAGCGTCAGCTAGCTGATTCTCTTCTCGAGGGATGTGGTGGAATGTAATTTCATCGAAGTAGGGGACTAGTTTCAAGACATGCTCTTTGTAAGGAATGAGCTTATGATTTCTAGTATCCTAATCTCATTTGACTTGGTTGATTACCAAGGCTGAATCCCCATACACTTCCAGGATTTTGATTCTAAGGTCGATAGCAGCTTCAATACCAAAGATACAAGCCTCGTATTCGGCCATATTGTTTGTTTATTCAAAACATAATCGGGCGGTGAAGGGGAGGTGGAAATTAGTTGGAGAAGTGATTACTGCGCCAACGCCATTGCCATGAGCGTTAGAAGCTCCATCAAAAACCATGGTCCATCGGGATCCAGGCTCGGGTCCTTCCTCGGGACCGGGGATGTTGTAATCCCTAATCAACATGATATCCTCGTCGGGGAATTCGAAACGCATAGACTGATAGTCCTCCAATGGTTGTTGTGCAAGATAATCAGACAATACACTCCCTTTGATGGCCTTTTGAGTGACATGTTGGATATCGTACTCGGTCAAAGCCATTTGCCATCGGGCTACTCTACCGGTTAGAGTCGGCTTCTCAAAGATGTATTTGACAGGATCCATCTTAGAGATCAACAATGTCGTATGAGTGAGCATGTATTGTCTTAAATATTTGGCAGCCCATGCTAGTGCGCAACAAGTCTTTTCAAGCATTGAATACCTACTCTCGCAATCAGTGAACTTCTTGCTCAAATAGTATATTACATGCTCTTTTCTACCAGTCTCGTCATGTTGGCCGAGGACACAACCCATTGATCCTTCGAGAACAGTGAGATACATGATTAATGGTCTACCAGGTACAGGAGGCATCAACACATGAGATTCTTGCAAATATTCCTTTATTTTCTCAAATGCGTCTTGGCAGTCATCGTTTCAAATGATGGCTTGATCCTTTCGAAGAAGTTTGAAGATTAGATCACAAGTGGCAGTGAGGTGAGATATGAACCTAGCAATATAGTTCAATCTACCTAGGAATCCTCGGACTTCCTTCTCGGTTTTGGGTGCAGCATAGCTTGTATGGCCTTTACTTTCTCGGGATCTACTTCGATGCCACGTTGACTGATGATAAAACCTAACAATTTTCTGGATCTTACCCCAAATGTGCATTTGTTGGGATTAAGCCTAAATTTGAACTTTCTCAGCCTCTCAAACAACTTTCCTAGATTGACAAGGTGTTCTTCTTCGGTTTGAGACTTGGTTATCATGTCGTCGACGTAGACCTCAATCTCTTTATGGATCATATCGTGAAAGAGAGTGACCATGGCTCATTGGTATGTGGCGCCGGTGTTCTTCAATCCAAAAGGAATCACCTTGTAGAAGAAGGTGCCCCATGGTGTTATGAAAGTGTTTTTCTCCATATCTTCTTGAGCCATACGGAGAACCGAGCGGTATTATCTACTAGCACGTCAATGTGTGGCAGTGGAAAGTCATCTTTGGGACTTGCTCTATTTAGATCTCTATAATCTATGCACATTCTTACTTCGCCATCCTTCTTAGGTACAGGCACAATGTTAGCTATCCATTGAGGATACTTGAAGACCACTAGGAAGCCGGTGTTGAGCTGCTTTTGTACTTCCTCCTTGATTTTCATAGCCATGTCGGGACGTGTCCTTCGCAACTTTTGCTTTACTGGAGGGCATTCTTCTTTAAGGGGTAGATGATGGACCACAATGTCAGTATCGAGGCCAGGCATATCTTGGTATGACCATGCAAAGACATCTTTGTATTCCTTCAAGAGCTCAATCAATTTTGTCTTCACCTCGTCTTGTAGAGCGGAGCCGACTGGGACTTCTTTCGCTTCCTCATCTGTCCCAAGGTTAATCATTTCCACTGATTCTTCGTGCGGATGAATGACGTTTTCCTCCTGCTTGATCAGCCTTGCCAATTCTTCTGGGAGTTCGGCCTCTTCCTCACACTCTTCATCAGCTTGATTAATCGGGTTGTCAAAGTAGTATGAGACTGTAGCAGAATTGTCATTGGTGGTTGTTGAGGATGATCTACATGATTTAAGGTCGCGCTTTTATTGGTATGAAATAAAGGATGATTTGAAAATATTTTTTTTTAAAAGAAAAAAAAAAGAAAAATTCCATTTAAAAAAGGTGAAATAAATAAATGAAAGGCAAGGATCTCAAAATTGATTGCGAACATGAGCCTTTTTCATTAATGATTAATAAGGAAATTTGATGAGGCCCTACAAATGATCCCCTCATGCCTTGGGATTGACATGGGTTCTTTTGATAAAAAGGAAGGAAAACAACATTGGGAATTACATTTCAATCTCGGTCCATTTGGTGGCACCATTTCCATCAGTCTTTGTGAAGATCAACCCATCATCTTCATCTTCTTATTCTTCCATGGCACATATACGGTTGTCATCAAGGTAACCAGCACTTGAGAATTTTTTGGATAGCGGGAGCACTGATCCCCTTGTAGCTATCGGCGCGGGCTTCTTCAAATTCTCGGAGTTGTATCCTAAACCGGTGCGGTCCTTGTTGGAAGGAAGTTTAAGCAATCTTCCCCATCCTTGGGGGTGTCCATCTTTTATGATTGTCAAGGCGTATTTAAGAGATTCCATTGGAGATTCGACATCTTTTGATTCATCCCTTGCTGGGCAAACCATTTCAACATTGATAACTTCAAATGATTGGAATGGGGTTTCCCTTATCTCCCCTTCTCCTTCAACGTATCAGAAAGATGCAAGGTGACTTACCACAATGTCCTCCTCACCCTTGACAACAACTAGTTTATCATCAGCTAAGAATTTCAATTTTTGGTGGAGAGTTGAAGAGACTGCACCAGCTGAATGGATCCAAGGCCTCCCAAGCAGACAACTGTAGGCTGGATAGATATCCATTACGAAGAAAGTGATAAGGAAAATATGGGGACCAATATTCATAGGCAAATTCACCTCATTGATTACAGTCCTTCTAGTCCCATCAAATGCTCTTACTATAAGCTCACTCGGCTTCATTACGAGTCCTTCAACATTTAGTTTAGCAAAGGAGCTCTTAGGCATCACATTAAGGGAAGACCCAGTGTCTACCAAAACTTTTGATAGGACTGTGTCCGCACACTCAATAGAAATATGGAGAGCCTTGTTATGATTCCTCCCCTTGGCGGGAAGCTCTACATCACTGAAACCCAAGCTTAAGCTAGTAGCCATATTGTTAACTACTCCTTCAAACTGACAAACAGATATCTCTTGCGGTACGTGAGCTGTCCTCAGAAATTTTACCAAAGCATCCCTATGGGCCTCCGAGCACATTTATAAAGACAACATTGAGATCTTCTAGGGTGTCTAGTTAAGTTGATCAATTACTCGATAATCGCTCTTTTTGATAATGCGTAAGAACTCGTCTACTTCTTTGGGAGGTGCGGGGTCTTGTCTTTGCTGAGCGCCATCAATTTGTTTGCCTTTGTCGGAAGTTGAAGGATTGATAGTTCCAATTGGAGTGGGTGTCGATGCAAATATCCTTCCACTTCTCGTGATTCCGCTAGTGCTGGTGATATTGATCATTAGATCACTAGACTTTAACGGTTCTTCTTGAATCTTCTGACCATGAATGTAGACTGAGGTGTCATACATCCATGGGACTGCCTGGGTGTCAACATATGGGAATGGTGTGGGAACTGTTATTATGATTGGAGTAACAGGGTTTGTCGATAGAGTTAACTTAGAGAGGTCATATGGAATTTGTATAGGAGGAACTTCGTCGTACGGTATCTCTAGGGTAGACACATCTTCCTTTGTGGACGGGCAGTATACCACCAAGATCCCTTGGTTCATTAATTGTTGTATGACAGACTTCAATGTTCTACATTGTTGCGGGTTAATCAGAAAGTGTTCACAGTCATTACTACAGGTGGGAAAGGCATTATCCTTCATTAAAGCATTCTTGATCTCGATGAGTGGTGTTTTTACCTCGTCCACACAGGACATCAGTGTCCTTCCCTTAATAACTTCCATCATATTCACTGATGCATTGTTGTGAGGGGGCATCGGGTTATTATTTACATTCGGTCATTTGGGGGCGAACATGATTGCCTTAGAATCAATAAGATCTTGAACCTTGTACTTTAATGCTTTACAATTCTCGATCGAATGCCCAGGAGCGCCAAAATGAAATTCACAGCGGGCATTTGCATCATAACCGGGAGGAAAAACCTTTGGTAGGGGTCCTAACTCCCTTAGTTGTACAAGTGATCCCCTCAATAAATAAGGTAGAATGTGGCTATAAGGCATGGGAACTGTGTCAAATCCTCTCTCGGTCCTGCTCATCCTTTGTTGTTGTTGTTGTTGTTGTTGTTGATATTGTGGTTGCTAACGTTGTGGTTGTTGTTGATACCATTGTTGTTGTTGAGTTTGAACAGGAATTGCAAATGGTTGTTGTTGACTTGGTTGGATGGGAGCTATGGTAGCTACTTGTGGATAAGTGGGATTTCTTGTTCGAATGATGGAGGCAACATTGGTCTCGCCTTCTCGTTTTTTACCGTAGGGAACAAAAGGTTTCTTCGATGCACTAGAAGTACTGGCAGAGTTCTGGATCTTTCCCATTTTAATCATATTTTCTATCCTTTCACCGGATAAGACTAGGTCGGAAAAGCCCGAAGAGGTGCTCCCTACCATTCTATCAAGGTATGGACCTTGCAGGTTTCCCATAAACATGTCTACCAGTTCCCTTTCTAGCAATGGGGGTTGTACCCTAGCAGCTAATTCCCTCCACCGCTGGGCATACTCTTTGAAGGACTCCTCAGACCTCTGAGTCAGATTTTGCAATTGCGTACGATTAGGTGCCATATCAGTGTTGTACTGATAGTGCTTGAGGAATGCCTCAACCATTTCCCTCCAGGTGTGAATATGGTTGCCCTCAAGTTGCATATACCAATCCAAAGATGCCCCATTGAGGGAATCCTGAAAAAAATGCATTAAAAGTTTATCATCGCTGGAGTAGGTAGCCATCTTTCGGCAGTATACCCTACTGTGTGTCCTAGGGTCGCTATTTCCCCTATATTTTTCAAAGTCCGGAACTTTGAACTTGGCCGGAATGATGACCCCAGGTACCAAGCACATTTCTGTCGCATCAAGGCCTAAAACATCAGTGCTCCCCATTTCCTTGAGCTTTTCCTCGATAGCCTTTACCTTCCTCTCCACCTTGTTGGATGCTGAACCGAAGGCGTCATCCTGAGAAGCATCCCTTGGGCTGAAGAATGCATCGAGTTGGTCGTCTGTCTCAAAAACATGAGGACGAGGATTGTCGTTTGGAACAACGCCAGGTGCATTAATGTTAATTGGAGGATCAACTTGAGGAACTGGAGTCGGAGTCTCGACCGCTGGAGGGGTAGGAGGATTGGTAGTGCTGGCACGTTGGTTCATTTCTTCTTGCATTTGTGCCATAAAGTCTTGGCCTCTTGCGACTGCTTGAATAGTCTCCATCAACTGCCGCATTTGGGACCGTATTTGGGATACTTCTTTCTGAAGGACAACTTGGTTCTCTTGAAGTTGCTCCATGACAGCTTGTCGACGTCCTCGTGTATCGTACCGAAAAGCCAGCTTTAGAAAGTGGTTCTGGAAGGGAAAAAGGGGTGGATGGATGAGTTTTTTATGTTTTTGTGTTTTGAAAGATGCATATGATGCATGAATTTTTGTGTTAAAGCAAAGCTCTTTTTAGTTATTCATGTTTATTCATTGCAAAAACTACTTGACGATTCACGTTCACAATCATGAATAAAGGAAAACACAAATAGATAAAAATCCCAACTTTCATTCATCCTTTGAAGGGAAAATAGACATCAATACATAGAAGTTGAAAAATACAAGTAATGGAAGCAAATAAACCAACTAGATATCCACCCTAAAAGTGACCCCTTAAGACTTGCGGAGAGCCTCAATGTCGGTGATGAGTTCGGCCATTGTTCTTTTGCAGAACTTGACAAAGTAGTAGACCTCATTGGGGGTATTATCTGGGCACATGATCAGATTTGCCTCCTTCAACTTGTCGGGAAAGTCTTGAAGGGCATAGTTGGTTAATACCGTCATGTTGGTGTACTTGTCCTTCCATTCTTCGTAAAGAGCTTGGAGATTATGGATGATTTTGTCCCTTTGAACAATGGCAGCTTCAAATCCATGGCAACACTCCTCCCAATGTCCGCAGTTGTTTTGCAATTCTTCATAGGCTTGGCCATAGATTCCCCTCTTCAAGTTCTTGATTTGCTCGCAAGCTCGTCCAAGGTTGAACTGCTCACGCATGAAGCTTCGGTGAATCTTTTCTTTCTCTAGTTGATCCTTGGCTAGAAAATCCTTATACTCTTTTAGAGTGGTCCTTAGTTCAAGAATTTAGGCCTCGTAATCTTCCCTCGCTTCTTTCTTCATGGAATTAGACCTCTTGATAGTATTTTCAAGGTCCTTGATGATTCAGGATGCTCGATCCAACTCATCGTTGTGGAAGTCTAGCTCAGAATTAGCTCCTTGTAAAGCTCCACCAACCCAAACTCTTTGTCCCTCGGCTAATCGGAGCCTTTTCTTGCTATCTTCAATTTTTTTACAGACTTGCTTACCCTTATCCTCCAAGACGTGGTTACGTTCCTTGGCACGATTGAGTTGGACTCGTAGTTGAGCGTTTTCTAGCCATCGGTCTAGGCTAGCCATCAATCTCGGTGGCCTATACTACGCGACCATCGGTCTAGGCTAGCCATAGTTTTAAAGGTTCTAAAAGGGGTCTTAGGGCCGTTGACTCTAGTAAAAGAAAAGATGCTTACGCCGAAAGCACAACGGTCATCAATCCCCTTAAGAGAATCTACCACTAAGTGAGGTTCTCGTACGACCCTAACGAGGAAGGCACCTCGCGAATCAATACTACTCAACCTCTCCTATCTCAAGCAAACTCTCAGACTCGGGTGGGGAGTCCTTCACACAAGGTTTTTTTCCTTTGCAATCATTATTGCTTCCACAAATTCTTCGTCACAGAACCAAAGTTTCGGACCAATAGGCAAACAAAGAAAATATGTATAGGTTAGCAACAAAAGCAATATATACAGAAAAAAAAAAGATAATAGATAAAATCTCCACGTATGTAAAAGAGAAACAACCCAAACCAGGCTAGACTTGCTTAGGTAATTTTGGTCTCCCCAGCAGAGTCGCCAGTTGTCGCTAACGGGATTTCATGATGACGAAATCGGGACTAAAGAGATGCCAAAGAGAGGAAAAGTCAGAAGAGTCGCCACTGAATTTTATTTAGTTTACCTCTATCGGAGAGGAGAGGGGAAATAGTCGATAAAACCCTCAGAAAAGAGACGCGCATGGGAAGCGCTAAAAGATAATAAGGAATCGGTCTCACAACCGAGATTTGGGTTCAGAAGTCGGTTACGTAAGGGGAAGGTATTAGCACCCCTTACGTCCATGGTACTCCATGGGAACCATTTGGGTTGTCTTACATACATGGGATTTATCTATTATTGTTTTATTTTCAAAAGAATGTGTGAAAAGAGGGGGTGTTTTTGTTATTATAGTGCTCGCCAAGGATTGGGGCCCTTGTGCCTACGTATCACTCATTGGGGGATGAGGAATCAGAGCTCCGTAGTTCGGAGAAGAAAATGTTTGTGTGTTGGTTGATTTTACCTTTGAAAAAAGGGTTTTTGGGATGATGCCCTAAGGCACAAAAATGAGTTTGATGAGTTGTATTATCTTTACCTTGAATAAGGGTTTTATGAAATGAGTATTTGTGATTATATTGTACTAAAGTCTATGGGCGAAGATGATTATTCTAGACAACAAGCCAAGCGTCTTGCGTCCATAATAATCAGAATAAGGGTAGGAATGCTCCATTCTCACTCATTCTCCACCACTTAAGGCTCATGGCACACAATAATAATCGTAATTATTAAGTATTTTTGAATTTGGCTAAGAAAATGCCACTTGACGTTGAATCAAGGGTTTATTTTATTTTGATTATGAAGTTTGGCTTACGCAATATGAATGCAAAGTAACCAACAAGAAATTAAAGAGTTTCATTGTAAGGTAGCCCAAGAGAAATCCTTTTGTGTGCAAAAGTGACCTAAGCTAAACAAAGGATAATGGTCTTACAAACATGTCCCCCTAAGGTGGTGCCATGATGCCATTCTTACAACATGTATGTAAGTTACGGATGAAAATCCAAGTGTTTACAAAGTATCACAAAGAGTAAAGGAAGGCTTCCAAGCAAAGGTCCTAAGATGAAATCCTCTAAGTGCAAGTTGATTAAGAGTGGAGTGAATATTTTTGGTCTGACCATTTTATCATGTTTTTGTTATTTTTAATGTATGAAAATAATAAAATAAATAACAAGTAAATAAACATGCATGATGAGTTTGTACAATGATGATGATAATGAGTACTTGAATGTAAATTACAAGGTAATGACATAAAAGTAAACCACAAGATAAAGAATGACAATATCACAATAATAATGGTTAGTGAATGTAAATGACACTTGAATAAATAACAAGTTAGTAGTACCAAAATCACAATAACAAAGGTTAATGATAAAAAAAGTTAGTGAAGTATAATTAGTGGTTAGTAATATATACAAAATGAACATCTTGAGGACTATTTTTCATAGGTCAAAAAGACTCAAAATATGACACATTAAGGGATAGCTTATCATTGATGCAAAGTATTGAAGATGATTGAAAAATCAACTAACAATAGATTTGTAACAAAGAAAGTTATGCAACCCTAAGTCCATCTATCAATATTATGATTTGTTCTCTTTATTTTTGTTTTTTTACTCCTCTTTTATTTAGCAAGATTGTAAGAGAGTAAATAAATTAGCATAATATAAATGATATGGTTAGATAGCAATAAACATAAACATAAACATAAACATAAACATAAAGTACTTGAAATAAAGTGAACAATAAAATAAATTTCAAGGAAGTAAAGTGAAATAATGAAAATGTTAGGAGTTAGTAGTTAGTGGTTAGCAGAATAACAATAAGCAAATAGAATGACAAGTTAATGTAAAGAAAATGGTTTCATCTATGTATCAAATGACCCAAATATGGTTGAAATAGAGGCAACCTATCAATGCCTCAAAGTATCATGAAGGATCTATTGATCAATCATTAATAGGTTTGAAACATTGAAGGTTTTATCAACTCTAAACAACCATGGCCATGATCTAATAGATCTCATCGACCAAATAAATGTGAAAACAAGTCAACAATAAATAGCAAATGAAACAAAATACAAAGTTTGATTAAGGATGATGGATAAAAGTAGCAAGAGGAAGAAATCCCAAAAGAAAAAAAGTGTAAACCAAAGTTAATCATTTTTTTACAAGCTTGAGTCTAAACCCTCTCAAAAGATCAACCACGAACAAATAACCATTTTCAACTCAAAAACAGAACCAAAAAGTTAACAAAGTTACCCAAAAAATGTTGAAAAAGGGTAGGTTGAAATGGTGTTGAGTTGGATATAAAGCAAGGGGTTTGGGATGAAAGTGTTCATGGTGGAAGTATAGAGAAGGAGTTGAGTTATGAGTATCAGAGAGTGAGAAGTTTTGAAGAAATAATATGAAAGAGGACAAAAAAATTGGTGGGGTGACTTTTTTAAGTGAGAAAGATTTTTTTGTTTTGATCTAGGTTTGGAGAGGAAAGTGAATGGTACTTGGACAGAACTTTTGGATGCTAAGAAGCATGGAAAATGAGGGGAAATAGTACCTCTATTTATAGGGAAAGTAGGTGGAAAATGGGGTGATCCAAAAAGTACTCTGTGTAAAAAACAGAGCTATTGTTGTTGTCTTCCCAGGTTTAATTGATTACCATGATTGGGGTAATCGATTACACCATCCAAAATGGCCTGGAAATCAATTTTTTGTATGTGTAATCGATTACCATGATTAGGGTAATCGATTACACCATCCAAAATGGCCTGGAAATCAATTTTTTGTCTGTGTAATCGATTACACCATCCAAAATGGCCTGAAAATTAATTTTTTTGTCTGTGTCATCGATTACCATGATTAGGGTAATCGATTACACAGTCGAAAAATTGATTTTCCTTTTTTTTTAAATTTTTTTTTAGAACTTTAACCGGATAACCCCAGTTTTTCCGGGGTGTAAACACCATGCCTTGAGTCCGTGTAATATGTATTTGGTTATGAAAGTTCAATGAAATTATGATGATGAAATAATGAAAGCATGCATATGTAGTAGGGCCATGGATCAGATGAAAATTGTATCGGGGTAGGGTGAATTTTGGGGTATGACAATGAGGAACTCAGAGCTTCGTAGTTCAAGGAACTAGAGGCGGGAGGTGAAAAGAATTGTGATCAAAGTATGGTCTGAACCAAAGGATATTGTTTTGAACTCCAAAAGGGGTAAAAAGATGAATCCAAGAGTAAACAGGTATGAACCAACAAGTGAGGTCCTACAACGCTATATCACTGTATTGGGACAACCAAAAAGAGAGGAATTAGGTGTTTGGGTTAAGGGTCAAACAACTCTTGGTTCACAAGGAGGTACCAGATGGAGCACAAAGGTATAGTGTATTTGGCTCAAAAAATAGGTATATCATGTGGAGCGAATGAAGGTAGAATATGAATGTATCGTGGAGATGAACAGAATGAAGTGACCGAAGTCACAGAAATGTATATCTGGTGATAAGTGACTGAAGAAGTATTGATTTAAATCGAAAGGTGAAAGTATATTGGAATCCATAAGAGAAATGAGATTTCTACCATAGAGGGAAACATCTTTAACCGCTATAGGGTGTTAGCTAAAAAGAAGGAATTAAGTGTTTGGGTTAAGGACCAAACAGCTCTTGGTAGAAATGCGGAATATTCGTTAGGCGTCCTAAAAGGGTGTATATAGAATTCTAAAGAAAGTGCATCTGGATGTCAAAGAGACAGGATGTCACTGGATGAATGATTTATGATCGAAGGTAGGTAGTGGATAATGAAAGATCTGGATGATGCCCTAAGGCGAAGGAGGAATAATTAGAAATATGCTCGCCAAGGATTCACATACTCGTGCCTACGTGTTCTCATTGTTCAGTGAGAAAGTCAGAGCAATCATAGTTCGGAACTACGAGAATAGAAAGAGAGAGATATTTGTCTAAGCAACGGGGACTCACAAGACAAACACTTCTTCAAGGAAGGATTGCAGTACTGGATAGTACAAGGAATAGTATCACTTGATGGGGAATCAATAATTCGAGTTCAAATAAGGATAGTATCTTGGATCTAAGAAAGGGATAGACTCTTAATCGAATAGCAAAGTGGCGTCTTAGCCCAAAAAGAATGAATTAAATGTTTGGGTTACGGGCCAAACAACTCTCGATTGATGAGGTGGACTATCGTCATCATCCTAAAAGGATAGACAAGGAGTCCAAGGAGAAGTGTGATTGATCTCAAAAAGATGGTATTGACCAAATAAATGTAGAACGATTGATTGATAAATAGGGTAGCTCGCGAAGAAGCTGGGTTCTCCTGCCTACGTATCCTTATAGTGCAATAAGGAAATCAGAGCTTTCGTAGTTCAGCCCACTAGGGATGAAAAGAAGGTGATGGAGGCAAGAAGAGAAATGTGATTGAATGATGGAATGGAGAGACTTCATAGTTACTAGATGAGAATCACACTAAAGTCTATGGGTAAAGGTGGATATGATAAGCAACGAGTCAAATGTCTCGCACCCAAACATATCCAAAATGAGTGTAGGAAAGCTCTAGTCTCATTCCTTCTTTACCACATAAGGCTTGTGGCATGTAACTCTCATCTTAAACTTCAAGTGGAGAGAGAAGAGTCTTTTTAATTATTTCTTGCATTGATGTTGAAGACCTTATCAACTGTTCGATTTGAATTGCACTAAAGTCTATGAATAAAGGCGAATACGATGAGCGCTGGGTCATACTTCTCATACCCTAAGATACATAGAATGGGGGTAGGAATACTCCAGTCCCACTCCTTCTCCATTACTTAAGGCTCATATCGTGCAACATGATTCATGATTGATAAGTTGTTGATAGTCCTTGCTTTTGTGCCTTGATATCCATACAAACCCTAGCTTCACAAGCCCAAGTTTTTGAATCCATTATGGATGATGCATGTGGATGAATTATGAATGTATACAAGTGATCTCCTGATCAAGGGGTTAGATGAATAATTAAGAAAAGGGGAGGGAAAATTTTGGGGTACAACACAAGGGTTTGGGGACACCATGATCAAGTGAGGATCCCAAACTAGGGTTTTGCTTCACCAGGAAGCCACAGTTGAATCACCCAATGATGGGCACAACGCACAAGCATAAAGAGATACCTCAAATTAGGGTTTGATTGATTGATCCACCTCTAGCTGCAGAGAAACTCTAGCTGTCACTAGGTATAAGTGCAAAGCTTAGAATCCATGATACTTGTCCTCTTGTATCGGAACATGGTTATGCAGATGAAATGAATTATCACAATGATATGCAGATGATTAAGGTTAGTGAGCTAGATGAACTTTGTGAAGGGTATGGTGAACTTTGGGGTATGACAACTACCCCTATTTAATCTTCTCAAACCTGGATGTATGGATAGTAACAGCTTCCGAACATTCGAGGTAAGAGGGGATTAGATACTAAAATATCGAAAAAATTGGCCACCAAGAGCAAATGAAATATGAAGATAGGTGACAAAGGAATTTCTTCACTGAGATATAGGATGAACAAACTAGATTTTGTGAAGGGCAGCTGCTGGGGACTGATCAGTATTATTTATGAAAATGGATAGTTATGAGAGGTTAGAGATGCATGATGTATGTTGGATGCTGATGCAATATGATCATTCTCTTTTTTAAACAAGCTCTCTGTATTTTATTAACAAGCTTTTCTTTTTTCTCTTTTCGTTTTTCAAAGCTCTCTGGAAAGCACTTAGAAAAATTTCCGTTGGGGAGAAAAGGGTGAAAGATGTTTGAAAAATGGTTTTCCATGTGGAACTTGGACTTTGATGTGACGGCTGGGAAAGAAAGATGTGGATTGACTCATCAAGATGGGTTCTCAGAGGGGATTTATATTATTTTTTGTTTATTTATAATTGGAAAGAAAAAGGGGAGGGAGGCCAAACACAATTCAGCTTTGTTGAGGGATGGGTTCCGAAGTTGACCTTATCGGAGAGAGAAGAAAAGGATAAAGGGCGGGGCTCCAAAGTTAATCTTATCGGGAAGAGAATAAAAGGGTCCCAAAGTTAACCTTATCGGGAAGAGAAAGGATGGCGAACTCACTGAGGATGGGGCTCCGAAGTTAACCTTATCGGAAAGAGAAGAAACGGGTCCCGAAATTAACCTTATCGGGAAGAGAAAAGACAAGAAAAGGGGTTCCGAAGTTAACCTTATCGGAAAGAGAAGAAACGCGTCCCGAAGTTAACCTTATTGGGAAGAGAAGAAACAAAAAAAGTGTTTCCGAAGTTACCCTTATCATAAAGAGAAGAAAAGGGTCCTGGAATTAACCTTATTAGGAAGAGAAGAGATGAAAACGGGTTTCCGGAGTTAACCTTATTGGAAAGAGAAGAAAAAGGATCCTGAAGTTAACCTTATCAGAAAGAGAAGAGATGAAAAAGGGTTTCTGAAGTTAACCTTATCGGAAAGAGAAGAAAGGGGTCCCGAAGTTAACCTTATTGGGAAGAGAAGAAAAGGGTCCTGAAGTTAATCTTATCAGGAAGAGAAGAGATGGATAAAGGAGTTCTGAATTTAACCTTATCGTAAAGAGAAGAAACAGAAAAGGGTCCCGAAGTTAACCTTATCGGGAAGAGAAGAGATGGCGACACCACTGGGGATGGGGGTATGAAGTTTTTATCGAAAAGAGAAGAAAAGGGTTCCGAATTTAACCTTATCGGGAAGAGAAAATATGGAAAAGGGATTCCGAAGTTAACCTTATCAGAAAGAGAAGAAAAGGACCCTGAAGTTAACCTTATCAAGAATAGAAGATATGAAAAAGGGTTTCGGAAGTTAACCTTATCAGAAAGAGAAGAAAAAGGATCCCGAAGTTAACCTTATCAGGAAGAGACAAGATGAAAAAGGGTTTATGAAGTTAACCTTACCGGAAAGAGATGAAAGGGGTCGCAAAGTTAACCTTATCGGGAAGATAAGAAATGGGTCCTGAAGTTAACCTTATCAGGAAAAGAAGGGACGAAAAAGGGTTTCTGAAGTTAACCTTATCAGAAAGAGAAGAAAGGGGTCCCAAAGTTAACCTTATTGGGAAGAGAAGAAAAGTGTCCTAAAGTTAACCTTATTAGAAAGAGAAGGGGAGAAAAAGGGGTTATGAATTTAACCTTATTGTCGCAACCTAAAAAAAGAAGAGATGCGAAAAAACAACCGGCGGAAAAAGAATGACAGAAGAGTCGCCGCCGTGCGTTATTTATCCCAAAGGAGGGAAAGGAAACGCTCGAAGAAAACCTGGAGAAAGGAAAGGAAAAGACAAGGTCTCGCAACCAAATCTTGGGTTCGGGAGTCGATTATGCGAAGGGAAGGTATTAGCACCCCTACGCATCTGTAGTACTCTACGGGATCCACTCTTGTTGTTCTTGTCTAAAGGGTGTAGGTATATCTAATGTACTATTTACTAAGAGAAGAGGGTCAAAGAAAATGACTCGCACGGATGTCGCATCCACTACATACGTATCTCATATGAATATGAGAATCAGAGTCTTCGTAGCTCGGCTACCTATGTGTTAAGGAGATGTGTGCTCGCTAAGACATTGCGTCTTATGCCTACGTATCTCATCTGGAATGAGAATCAGAGAAAAACGTAGTTCAACTAACTACGGGAACAAGGGTCTCGATTGCAACTAGGGTTAGAGAAAGGGAAGGTCTCGATCGCAACGAGGGCGAGAGAAAAGAATCGCAACAAGGGCAAAAGCAAACAAGGATTAGTTGTTAGTTGTCAGTCAAAACTCGCAAGACATTGCATCTCGTGCCTACGTATCTCATATGAGCATGAGAATCAAAGTTGTCGTAGTTCGGCTAACTAGGGGTTAGGGATTGCCATCTGAACATGGACATACAAAGGAGGACACCAGTTGTGCCAAAGGAGAGTGGGCAATGTGTTCACATCCTAGCAATAGGTGTCGCAGCTTGCTGAATCGAGTCTTAGTCAGTTACCTCTTTGCAATAGAACAGAGTGACATGCCACAGGATCGGAGACGCACGGTAGGTCTAAAAAATGGGGAAGCTCTGCCCTAGAGTTGTCATGCAATGTGGACCTATGTGTTAGGATTTACAAATGGGAACATCTACCTAATGTTAGCATGCAAAGAAATAAGGGAATTCTACCTATGTTATCATACAAAGAATAAGGGAATGCTACCTATGTCATCATACAAAGAATAAGAGAATTCTACCTATGTTATCGTACAAAGGGTTCTACCTAATGGGTGCTACCTAAACAGAATAAGAGTCGACGGATGGAGCAAGGAGAGGAGTCACGAATAAGGGTAGATGGCGATGCCTGAGGCAATCGACTTACAGGTGGATGGCGATGCATGAAGCAATCGACTTACAAGAGAAATGGCGATTCCTGAAGCAATCGACTTACAAAAGAATGGATGAATACGTGTTGGTTTTGTTAAGTTTTAAAAATGATTACTCGACGTTGGATCGAGGTTTTGATCTTGTTTTGAAATGGTTATCAGATGTTCATTTTAATTCTTGTATTAAAAGATGAATAAAGAATGAAAGAATAAACATTATACAATTCATGGGAGAGGGGTACATTTGTTATGAATGGGGATTGTTCATGGCAATCAAACAATAAAAATATATGCCTCATACATCATACAAGTAGGCCACAATTATCAAACAATCAGATATATAAACAAGTATATGATCAAATCAAATAATCAAAGAATGAAATGAAGGAGCATCAGACAATGCATGAGAAGTATAAACATGTTAAGCAATCAAACAATAGAAGCATGGATGAAAAAAACAAGTATAAAAAATATCAGATGAATCAGACAGGTGAAACTTTGTACACAAAGGATCACTGAATAATTTAATCGGGAAATGATGCAAGGATCAAATAAAATTAAGATGAAAGGCCTCTAATACATGGCATGTGAGTTGAACAAGGGAGGATCAAAAGATCTCTTCAATTGCCCTAAGCAATCCCTAAGTTAAACATCGATCATAGAAAAGTCAACCGAAAGGTCAAGTCAACTTAAAAATTATCAAATAAATAGTAAATTAATCAAGAAAATTACGAAAAATTAAACTAAATGAGGTGGGGTCAGGACATCATCATCCCCCAAAAATATTTTTAAAATAATGAAAATTAGTGTATAAATTAATTGAAATAAAACAGAAGTCAAATGAAAAGTCAACCAAGCAAACTAGGTCAAAAATAAATCCAAAATAAATTGAAAATGGGAAATAAAATTCCAAGAAAAGGTCAGTTTGACCATGAGACATTGGTCAACCCTCCTCCCAAAAATCAGAACCTAAAAATAATTCTAAGTCATGAAAATAAAATTAATAAAAAAATGTGTGTTAAAATGATCCATTTGAAATAAATAATTAAAATAAAATATTAACATTAAATAAATATGAAAATAAAAAATAAATAAAATTAAATAAAACATTAAGAAATGTGGAAAATATTTCTTTGGTATTTTTATGAATAAATACAATATTTTACTAATTAAAAACAAGGCAGAAAATAAAAAAGAAATTAAAAAAAGAAAATGAAAATATGATGGATTATGCTGGTGGGCCAAGCGTGGAGGTGGAAAAAGCAATTGGCGCCGAGGCCCATGGTCCATATGACTATTCAGCGTGTGACATAAAATTGAAGTAACGTTTTAGTCTAAAAATCATGTAAACATGCAGGTAATTTGGTCATGTGGAATTTTAAGTCACTAAATGACAAAAGCGAATGGACGGACGAGATCATGGTATTTTATTCCAGTGAAAATAATGGCCTTAGCATGAAGAAAAGTGAGCAACAAGACAAGCATATGAACACAGATATGGGTAGAAAACAACAGCATGAACTCAAGCTCAAAAACAACGCCTCATGGCGAGGGCTTCATAGACAAGCATGGCATATTGTGGGCAACATAAAGCAAGCATGGCATGGCATGAAAAAAACAGTGATAAGCATAGCATAATGGTGAGGATAAGAAGTTATTCATGTCCATGGAAGAAAGAGTAAAAGCTTACCTAGTGGAAAACAGTCCACTGCCTCTTGATAGTGGAGGAATGGAAAGAGAAGGAAGATGCTCTTGGTGTTTGTGCAATGGAAGAGGAGAGAAATGGATCTTGAACTTGCCAACTTGCCTTTGCTTGCCTTGCTCTGAAGTTTTTGCAGCCACCACTACTTCAGATTAGGGTTTAGAAGCTCTTATATATGTTGGATTAAAGTGTTCTTAATGGGCTGAAATGTTTGGTTTTGGTTCATGCAAAATGATGCAAAAAGTGACGTGGTGAAAGCAAGTTCTTCTTTTGGCAAAACTTAAGTTAGTGGACAATAAAAGTACATGGCCAAATGAGGTAAAGAATGGGGTGGTCGTTTGTGCAGCATTATTGGTTGTCTTGGTCTGGCAAGGAAACACTCCAACAGGGTGACTTTGAGACTTTGTATCTTGATGAGTATGTGACCAAATGGCAATGCAATGCAAACAGTAGGAAGAGTGTATGGAGCTTAACATCTTTCATGTTGAACACAAGTTGAAATGATGAGTGGAAAGAGGTGAAAAATGGCCATAAAGTTCAGGTTTCATCATGCCAACAGGTTGGGCCAGTTTGGCGTAAATGCTGCCTAGAAATTCAGTTCATGATGCCAACTTTAGATGAGTGCATCTCTCAAACCAATGATCCAAATGGGATGATTCCAAAAGGATGTGAAATAGGACATGACAATGTACAATGTTCATGAAGAAAGTATTCTCAAAATATGTCTTGAAATGCAAGAAATCTGGCCAAGAAGTCTTGACAAATTTTGCAGATTTTGGACTTAGAAAATTTTCTAAGTGTCGTAAAATAATGTCTCACTTTGACCAAGAATAACTTTCTCAATTCTAATCCAAATGGAACAAACTATATATCTATAGAAAGCTTGGAACAAGAGGAACAACTTTCATGCTAGAGAAAGTTTCAAATGGAGCTTGCATCTTGATGGAAAATGGGCTTAAAGTGAGTACAACAACCATGAAAACTTGCCCAAAATGGAAAGTGAACTATTTCCAAATTTAGTAACTTTTTAATTCCTGATTAAATTATGAATCCATGATCCAACCTTGATCAAATTTCACATGTAGGATCCCTTAGGCATGGATTTTGAGATTCCACTTTCAAAACTGTCTGATTCCCGATTCCATATGTAGGGCCATGGAAAAGAGTTTTACCCAAAAAATCAAAAATACACTGATTTTATACCAAACCCTAGTTTAGGGCAAAAATGATCAGGAACTGATTGCACTGATTGCCAATGGATCTTTCTGAGATAGTTGTGAATCTTCCTAGGACAAGATGCCTCTCTAATCATGACATGAATGAGCCCCTCTACTTCTAACCAAACATTTCCTGTTGCAGATAGCCATGAAACCCTAGTTTCCTGATTAAATCCAGATGCACACTCTGAGAGCTCTGAATCCTCCATTGATGAACTGTAGACCACAATAAGATACCTGGACCACCTTGAGACCCTTGAGACTTGTATATTTGGAAAATGAAGTCCAATTCTCAATCTTGCTTTGTGTGGGCTCCCTCTGGTTAAGGAGTGGTCAATCAAACCCTGATTTCCAAGTCACTAATGCAGTATGCAATGAGTATGACCTAGTATGATGCTAATGAAATTTGAAACAAAATCCCAAGCTTCCAGAAAAAATGAAGGGTAAATTTTGGGGTATTACAGTTGCCCCTATTCAATCAACTGGAGACCTGAAAGGAAGATAGCAATGACTTTTGCAGTTTCGAGGTATCAAGGGATTGGATACAATAAATAGCCCGAAAATTTACACTGAAGTGAAATGAAGGAACAATACCTGTCAGAATCGGCAAAGAGGTGGTCTTGAAAAAAGGATCCGTCTGATACGGTGAGAATCGGTCTGAGCACCGAAAAAGAGAATGTCAGCCTGAATACCAAAATAAATGGTAACACAGAAATAACCATGGCCTGAATGTCGCTCATCAGTCTGAACACTGGAAATGACTTCGATCTGAGCATCGGGAGATACTAGATTATCAAACATCAGTCTGAACAGCGGGAAATTGGCCTGAACGCCACTTCGGTCTGAACACCGGAAACTGGCATGAATGCCACTTCGGTCTAAATACCGGGAAATCTGGCCTGAATGCCACTTCGGTCTGAATACCGGGAAAACTGGCCTGAATGCCACTTCGGTCTGAATACCGGAAAATTGGCCTGAATGCCACTTCGGTCTGAATACCGGAAACTTGCCTGAGTGCCACAAGTTGCATTGACCTGAACGTCGAAAACTTCTTCGATCTGAACATCGGAAAACTGGCCTGAATGCCACTTCGGTCTGAATACCGGAAAACTGGCCTGAGTGCCACAAGTTGCGTCGACCTGAACGTCGCAAACTTCTTCGATCTGAATATCAGAAAACTGGCCTGAATGCCACTTCGGTCTGAATACTGGAAGAACTGGCCTGAATGCCACTTCGGTCTGAATACCGGAAAAAACTTTCATGCCTGTCAGCATCGGCAGAAATAAGGAAAATGGTAATTGAGGCGGCACGTGGGCTAACGACCCTTGCTGGGAATAATAAAGGATGAGTCATGAACGACCTCCAGTCTGAGTACTGGAAACAAACTTCTAGCTTAACACTTGGGATACCGAGGATGTTTTATGCTTCACATGCGTATGTTTGAATTTTTCGATGGCGTAATGCTCCATGAAAATGGAAATGCTATGCGATTTGGGAGGATGTAATGCAATATGATTCTACATGCGGGAATGTGAAATGCCGGGGAGAATGCCAAGCCGAGGCAAGGAATTTTGCCGGGGAAATGATCACAATCTTCTGGACCATGGCAATGCTGTTGGAGATACACAACACAACGAACTCTGTGGGGAAAATGACCAGCCATGCGGTGTTCTGGCAATAACAAAATACCGAGACTCTGACTGGGGAGAGAATGGCACCGAGAGCCTGTTGCCGAGGAAACCGACAGTGGTTCTGGCAACCACAACCTGCGAGAGAGACGACTCAGCAGGGGAAGCAAACCCCGATACGATACCGAGATTCTGCTTCAAGAAAAGAGACCACGGATCCAGCACCGAGATCATTGATCTGGCATCGAACTCTGAGGAGCAACGGCTTTTGCTGGGAAGATACAGTCTAGCACTGTCAACTCCGCTGGGGATATACAGTTTGGCACTGTCAACTCTACTGGGGAGTGTATAGTCTAAAATCGTCAACTCTACTGGGGATTGAAGAATCCAATGCTTGGACCAGTTTTGCAGGGATAAGATACCAGGTACCAACTGTTGAAGCAAAACGATCGCGATCATCTGTTGGAAACCTCAAGGAAATGCCCCGAGTGTACCTGTTCTGAATAGACGATCCAAAGCACTTAAACTTATGGCAATTTTAAATTTTTATTAAGCATGTACCTGTAAAGCTCTTATGTTTCATGATTTAATGTTTATCAAAAATTCAGACGTCATTTTTGCAAACAAAATAGTAAAATGAAAACGAACACAAAGATATGCTGAATAACATGATTTTATTGATTGAATAGCCTCTGAATAGGAGTTTACATCGGGAAGCAATCCCTAGAAAGAGGCAATCGCACAAAAGATAAAAAAAAGAAATTAATCTAATGGCAATGTGAAATGGATTTCTATCGGGTTCCAATTCTGCTATGACTCGCTCGTCTTCGAGATCCTCCAGATGATCAGCTTTCTGAAAAAGGTGATTGGACCATTTCCTATCCTTCAAAATTTTCTAGTTATCGACACGAGATGAGATTCAGAACTACTCAGAACGCAATCATTCGCTTAATCCCTAACTTTTGCCTGGATCGCCCTTTCAGGTTTCCAATCCACCGGGATACCCATTTTTGCCTAAGTTGCCTTTTCAGGTTTTCAACTTACCGGGTGTACAATCTTTTCATTTTTAATCCCTAACTTTTGCCCGAACCTTTTTCATTTTATTGGTTCGCCGGGATGCCCATTTTTTGCCTGGACTATTCTTTTTATTGTCCAGCGGGTCTGTTTTATGCGAAGTATTTTTTAACTACGTCTGAGTTCATAGGGGAAGTGAAGTCTTCACCATCCATAGTTGCAAGCATTAAGGCTCCACCATCAAAAATCTTGGTGACAATATATGGTTCATCATAGTTAGGAGTCCACTTGCCCCTGTGATCTGTCTAAGGAGGAAGGATCCTTTTCAACACTAAATCTCCGACTTGGAAGCATCGAGGACGCACTTTCTGATCAAAGGCTCTCTTCATCCGACTCTGATACAACTGCCCATGACAAATGGCTGCCATTTGCTTCTCTTCGATAAGACTCAACTCATTGAACCTTGTCCGAATCCATTCAGCTTCGTCTAACTTGACATCCAACAGGACTCTTAGAGAAGGAATCTCCACTTCAACATGTAGGATTGCTTCCATACCATACACAAGGGAGTAAGGGGTTGCCCCGGTCGACGTACGTACTGAAGTACGGTACCCATGCAAGGCGAAGGGTAGCATTTCATGCCAATCTCTGTATGTAACGACCATCTTCTTCACAATCTTCTTTATGTTCTTATTTGCTGCCTCAACAGCACCGTTCATCTTAGGACGATTAGGGGAAGAATTGTGATGTTGAATGTTGAAGTTCTGGCACAACTCCTTCATCATTTTGTTATTGAGATTAGAACCATTATCAGTAATGATTCTTTCGGGAATCCCATAACGACAAATGATTTCTTTCTTAATGAAACGGGCAACCACATGTCTGGTGACCTTCGCAAATGACGTTGCTTCGACCCACTTGGTGAAATAGTCGATGGCAACAAGGATGAAGCGATGCCCATTGGAAGCAGTCAGCTCAATCTTTCCAATCATATCAATGCCCCACACAGCAAACGGCCACGGCGAAGACATCACATTCAGAGGATTGGGCGGCACATGCACCTTATCAGCATAAATCGTGCATTTATGACACTTCCGAGCATATTTGAAACAATCAAATTCCATGGTCATCCAGTAATAACCCGCTCTCAATAATTTCTTAGCCATTGCATGTCCGCCGGCATGAGTATCGAAGGAGCCTTCATGAACTTCTTGTATTAACATGTCCGCTTTGTGTCTATCCACGCATATGAGCAAAACCATGTCGAAGTTCCTCTTATATAACACATCGTCTTTGTTCAAGAAGAATCTGCCTACCAATCTTCTCAAAGTCTTTCTGTCATTGTTGGATGCCCCTGCAGGGTACTCTTGATTCTTCAGAAAGCACTTGATGTCGTGATACCAGGGCTTCTCATCAATTACCAGCTCAGCAGCAAACACATACGCGGCCCAATCAAGACGCATAACATCGATCTTGGGAGCATGGTTCCACCGAATCACCTTAACCATGGAAGATAGAGTGGCAAGAGCATCTTCCATCTGGTTCTCATCACGAGGTATATGATAAAGCTTTACTGTTGTGAAGAAAGTCAATAATCTTCTCGTGTAATCTCTGTAGGGGACCAGATTAGGCTGAAGAGTGTTCCAATCGCCATTCACTTGATTGATCACTAGAGCTGAATCTCCGAAGATGTCCAGAGTCTTGATTCTCAAATCAATGGCTTGTTCAATACCCAAGATGCAGGCCTCATACTCAGCTTCATTATTGGTGCACTCGAAAGTCAGACGAGCGGTGAAAGGCATGTGGGCACCTTTCGGAGTAGTAATGATAACACCAATTCCACTTCCTTTGGCATTGACGGCCCCATCAAACGTTAAAGTCCATTTTTCATCCGGATCAGGTCCCTCCTCAACAACTGGCTCTTTACAGTCTTTCATCTTGAGGAACATGATGTCTTCATCGGGAAAATCAAACTTCATTGGCTCATAATCATCAATCGGCTGCTGAGCAAGATAGTCTGACAGAATACTCCTTTTGATGGCTTTCTGGGATGTATACTGGATGTTGTACTCTGTCAGTACCATTTGCCAACGAGCGACCCTTCCGGTGAGAGCTGGCTTCTCAAATATGTACTTGACTGGATCCATCTTGGAGATCAGTAAGGTTGTGTGAGTCAGCATGTATTGTCTCAATCGCTTAGCAGCCCATGCAAGTGCACAACATGTCTTTTCAAGCATTGAGTATCTCGAATCGCAATCTGTGAATTTTTTACTCAGGTAGTAGATGGCATGCTCTTTCCTACCTGTCTCATCGTGTTGACCGAGAACACAACCCATGGAATTATCGAGTACTGTCAAGTACATAATCAGCGGTCTCCCTGGGACTGGAGGCATAAGGATAGGAGGATTCTGCAAATACTCTTTTATCTTCTCGAAATCCCTTTGGCAATCATCATTCCACCTGATAGCCCGATCTTTTCTCAACAACTTGAAAATTGGCTCACACGTGGCTGTTAGGTGAGAGATGAACCTTGTAATGTAGTTCAACCTCCCTAAGAAACCACAGACTTGTCTTTCTGTTCTTGGCTCAGGCATTTCCTGTATCGCTTTCACTTTGTCAGGATCCACCTCAATCCCTTTCTCGCTAACAATAAAACCCAGCAGTTTTCCAGATCTCACCCCGAAAGTACACTTGTTCGGATTAAGCCTCAGCTTGAATTTCCTCAAATGCTCAAACAGTTTCCGTAGATTCACCAAATGTTCTTCTTCCGTCTGAGATTTGGCAATCATATCGTCAACATAAACCTCGATTTCATGATGAATCATATCATGGAAAAGAGTTACCATAGCCCGTTGATATGTTGCCCCAGCATTTTTCAGCCAAACGACATCACCTTGTAGCAGAAGGTGCCCCATGGGGTTATGAAAGTTGTCTTCTCCATGTCTTCTGGTGCCATTTTAATTTGGTTATAGCCAGAAAAGCCATCCGTGAAGGAGAATACCGAGAACTGAGCCGTGTTATCCACCAAAATATCGATGTGAGGTAATGGGAAGTCATATTTATGACTAGCTCTGTTCAAATCCCGGTAGTCAACACACATTTGTACCTTCCCATACTTCTTAGGTACTAGAACGATGTTTGCAACCCATGGCGGATAATTGGTAACCGCTAGAAAACCTGCATCCAACTATTTCTGCACTTCTTCCTTTATCTTGACAGCCATCTCTGGTCTCGTTCTTCTGAGCTTTTGCTTGACCGGAGGACAATCCTCTTTGAGAGGCAAACGGTACACCACAATGTCTATGTCAAGCCCTGGCATGTCCTGATAAGACCAAGCGAAGACGTCAACATACTCTTGCAGTAATTCAATCAGCCCCTTCTTCACATCATCTTCCAAAGAAGCCCCTATCTTGATTTCTCTCTTGACGTCCTCGGTGCCAAGATTAATCACTTCAGTAGACTCTAAATGCGGTTGAATGATCCTTTCCTCCTGTTTTAACAACCTGACAAGCTCTTCAGAGAGTTCACAGTCTTCATCACCCTCTTCTTCAGCTTGAAAGATTGGATTTTCAAAGTCGAAGCAAGCCATAGCAGAACCGTTATCAATAGGCTCCGGTGAGGTGCATCTGCATGAGTGATGGCATGTGCTTATGAGTGTGGAAAAAGTGAAAACTAAACAAAACATTGCCAAAATATTTTTTTTGATTTTTGATTTTTGAAAACTGCAAAAATAGAAAAACAGTGAACAAAATATTTGAATGCAAAAAGACGTCCTTTATTTATGATAAAAAAATGCAGGTATTCACATAGATGAGCCCTACAATGAGTCATTACGCCCTGGGCGGAACGTAAGACTTGGACATGCATGAATAAACAAGGAAAGATTACTCTTCAAGAAGAGTGACTTGAATAATCTCCTCAGAAGACCAATTGTTGATGACTTCACCCGGGACCCTCGGACGCACCCAGTTGTCAATGTCGCAATCACTATCCCCATATTCTACGTTGATTACAGAGATTTGGCCATACTGAATGATGCCAGCGCTGGAGAAAGTGATCGGCTCCTGACGAGTCTGAGGCGTTGAAGTTGTAGAAGTCAGAGCTGGCTGATACCCAATCCCGAACTTGTCTTCTTTCATTGGTAACTCCAACAGACGTCCCCAACCGGGGGCAACACTTGAATTCACCACAGCTTGTGCCTGCTTAGAGGACGAGATAGAGGCACTTGCTTTTACCTCTTCCACCGGAGTTGCACCTCTGACCTGAACTGCCTCAAAGGCCTGGCACAGGGTCTCATGAATTTCACCTTCTACCTCTACATACTTGAATGTAGACAGGTTACTGACTAGGATGTCCTCCTCACCACAGACAGTGAAAATTCTTCCATTCACTGGGAACTTGATCTTCTGATGTAGAGTTGAGGAGACTGCCCCAACACTGTGGATCCAAGGACGACCCAGCAGGCAGCTATACAAGGGACTGATATCCATCACATAGAAGACGGTGTTGAAGGTTTGCGATCCAATCAGAATTGGCAATTCTACCTCTCCGAACACCAACCTCTTAGAACCATCGAAGGCTCTCACCACGATATCAAAAGGCTTCAATACCAAACCTTCTACTTCTAACTTGGACAGGGCTCTCTTGGGTAGCACATTGAGAGAGGAACCTGTATCCACAAGAACATGTGATAACACAGTGTCTTTGCATTCCAATGAAATATGCAAAGCCTTGTTATAATTGCGTCCAGCTGGTGTTAAGTCAGAATCAGTAAAACCCAACCCGTTGCTTGCATGAACATTTGCAATGATCCCTTCCAGTTGGTTCACTGAGATCTCTTGAGGCACATATGCAGCATTTAGGACTTTCAGCAGTGCCTCCCTGTGTGCCTCCGAACACAGCAGGAGTGAGAGAATAGATATCTTGGACGGCATCTGAATCAGCTGATCAACTACCTTGTAGTCGCTTTTCTTTACGATTCTCAAGAGCTCGTCCATATCCTTCGCAAAAGCAGGCTCAGAGCCCACCTGTGGTGCAGAGGTACCCTCATTCACAGCTTTCTTGCCTTTGGCTCTCGCCGCGGCGTCAGCATTATCAGCTTGAGTAGCGGGTGGTGAGAACAGTCTACCACTCCTAGTGAATCACCCGATTCCACCGACATTGTCCATTGCGGGATCTATTATTTCCACTTCGGATTCGGGCTTCTGATTCTGCACCTCTTCTGTTTTCAATGGCTGCTCCACTCCATGATCATTCGTGTATATACTTCCCCCATAATGCCAAGGAATGGCCCTTTTGCTGGTGAAAGGTAAAGGACCAGGGGTCGTGATGGTCATAGTGGATGGTCGCACTGGTGGTACCGGTTGCGCTTCTGGCACACTGATCTGAGCAGTTGGATAGAAAATTGTGATAGTGGCAACATCACAGTCGTACTCAGAAATCTCATTCATTGAAACATAAACATCCGAAATATCGGAATCAAGTTCAACAGATACATCAGAATTAAACACATTGTTTGGGATATCAGCAACAACATTGGAAAAATTAAATACATCATTATGAATTACAGAATCAACAGGATCAACATCTGTGAATTCCTCAACAACATCTTCAAACACCTCTTCATCAACCCCTTCAACAGACTCTTGGACAGACAAGTCTTCAGCCTGGAGGATACCATCGTCGAGCAAGGCCTGGATACCTTGCTGCAGCTTCAAACAACCTCCACTCTTTGTAGCACAATCCAAACAACACTTCCCACAACCGGGGAAAACATCGGCCTTCAGCAAGTAGTCTTTAGTCTCCAACAGCGGAGTCTTCAACTTCAACACATCCTTGACGGACCTGGCTTCTCCTTCCATCATATTAACATTTGCACCACCATGTTGCGGCATGGGATTATTGACGACATTAGGATCCAGCGCAGAGTTGATGGCCTTTGAATCTATGAGGTCCTGAACTACGTGCTTAAAAGCTTTGCAGTTCTCAATATTATGGCCAGGTGCCCCAGAGTGAAAGTTACACTTAGCGTTAGCGTCATAACCCACCGGAAGCCTACCAACGGGAGGAGCCAGAGTGCATAGTTGCACAAGTTGTAGTTGTTGAAGACTAGGAAGCAACTGAGCGTGCGAAATTGGAAGAGTGTCGAAACGCCGGTCCATCATCTTTTGCCTCTGTTGGTAGGCGGGTCTGTTACCCTGTTGCTGTTGTGGGTACTGGTTTAGTTGAAGTTGTGGCTATTGTTGTTGCACCGGTGCTGCATCCGGAATGGTCATAGCTGTAACATACGGTTGTTGATGGTAGTTCTGAAAACGGTTCCTTCTGATACCCCTGCTCTGATATGAAGACAAAGAATTCGTATCCCCCTCTCTCCGCTTCTGCCCTCCAATGAACGACTTCTTCACCCCTGATGATGATCCAACCCCACTCTGGATCTTGCATGTCTTCAAATAGTTCTCCACCGTCTCACCGGTAGAGACTACATCAGCGAAATTGGAGGCGTTGCAACCCACCAGACGCTCCAAGTAAGATCCGGGCAAAGTGTTCATGAACATGTTGGCCATCTCCTTCTCCAACATAGGAGGTTGAACACGGGAAGCTGTCTCTCTCCAGCGTTGAGCATATTCTCTGAAGCACTCATTGCTCTTGAGAGACAAATTCTGAAGTTGGATTCTATCAGGCGCCATGTCAGTGTTGTACTGATATTGTTTTACAAAAGC
The DNA here is from genome assembly GCF_024323335.1 of Lathyrus oleraceus. Lineage (NCBI taxonomy): Eukaryota > Viridiplantae > Streptophyta > Magnoliopsida > Fabales > Fabaceae > Lathyrus > Lathyrus oleraceus. Next base: position 211,878,615 of record NC_066581.1, read on the forward strand.
CTCAGCCAAATCCCTCCAGCAACGGACGTGGGCTCTGTCCAGCCTCATATACCATTCCAGAGATGCCCCAGCTAGACTGTCCTAGAAGAAGTACATAAGCAGCTTCTCATCATCGGAGTATGCCACCATCTTACGGAAGTAGGCTTGCACATGAGTCTTTGGGCAAGAGTTGCCATTGTATTTGTCGAATATCGGAACTCTGAATTTTGGTGGAACTCTCACGCCTGGGACCAGCCCCAAATCAGCAACATCTACCCCCATATCATTCTGTCCTTTCACCGCCTTCAATCTCTCCTCCAATCTCCTAAACATGGGGTCCATGCCATGGCCCATGCCAAAGTCCTCCGGCATCAAGGTGAACTGATCCTCCTGATCATCATGGATGGGTTGTTGATCAGGGGTGGCACGTGGGATCGGGATAGGCCCCGGTCCACTGGGTCCGTTAACTTCTCCAACTAGAGGATCAATTACCGTCTCTGGTTGAGTAGTGACGGGATTCCTCTGCATCATCTGTCTGAGCTCTTGTTGTCCTTGAGCCACTCCTTGAACCACATTCATGAATTGGTTCATGCGGATTCTCATCTTGGCGAGCTCTTCTTGTAGGCCTTCCATAGCTCTCTGTTGATTTCTTCTAGTGCCGGACCGGTGAATACCTGAATCAGCTATCCTGCTAGTGGAACACCAAACAATATGAGAACCACTGCGGCGGTACCTGTTATGCAAGACATGCAAATGAATATGTAAATGCAATGACATGTTTATCGATTCCAAAGGGTATTCTACCCCTTGATTCCAGTCTCACATCAGATAAAAATGCAAGAAGATCGAGTCATGGATAAGCTTCTGAGACCGAGATGCAATAAAGGAAAACCATCATATAAATGAGTTCAAAGAGAAGGGCCTTGGCCAACATTACATCAAAAGAGGATTCCCACAACAAGCCTGTGGGTCATCACTACAACACAACAAGCAGAAAGAGGAACAAAAATCAGGAATCAGCCTCATGTGTACAACCCATAAGGACTGCTCCTCACTTCAGCCAGCAATGCCACCGTGTCGGCATGATCTGGAGATTCTGTCAAGCGCCGAATAAGCAAATTCCTCTTATGAATAACCCCATCAAGTTCGTTGATGTGCTCTATGTAGTAATTCTCATCATCCTCTCCAAACACCTTTTCAAGTCTAGACTTCTTCAGACCCGACAGCACCTTGAGTTCTTCAATCTGTTCTTGAGCCTTGTCGAGTTGATATGTGATGTAACCATTGGTTGAACGGGAACATAGGAGCTCATTGGTCTTCTCTTTCAGCAGAGTCTTCAACTTCTCCATCTGATCAGTCAATTGAGCTACCATCTCCTCCTCTTTCGCCTTCCGAGAAGCTGAAAATGCATCCCATTGCTGTTGCCACCCAGCTAATTTACCATGAGCATCCGTTAACTGCTGCTTGACTCGCCTCAACTCAGAACTGGATGACCCTAAGGCTTTGTCAGTCTTCCTGAAGAAGTCCACCTCCACAGCCAATTTCTTCTCTGCTTCCTCTTGCAATCTGACAGCTTCCCCTTTCTGATATTCCGCCTCATGGTACAAGTGCATACAGTCTTGAAATTTCACACTCAACTTTGAGTTTTCAGTTTGAAGTTCCTTCATGGCATTCTTCAATTTTTCATACTCCTCTCGGCTCACCGTTGCTGACTGCTCAGGAGTAGGTGGATACAAAGGTTCTTCAATAGGAAACGGCAGACCAATCTCTTCGACTCTTCCCTGAAGTCAATCTTCACATTGAGGATACGTCCGACAATCTCCTTTTCCAAGCACAATCATTCCTCTCTTGATCACCTCGAGCCAGGCCTCAGCTGCCTTATGGGATACAGTCAGATCAGATGAAGAATGGAAAAACAGAGATTCTTCCACATCCTTTTCCAAAGGAGGATTTCTTAAAGCATATCCAAATTGTCTGACTTCTAGAGAAGGATTGTAGTTGATTCCTCCTCTTCTTCCTACCAACAGTACATTCGGGAAGTTCCCACAACTGTGAACATTATCCGCCCGAAGCAAGTTCTTGTCAGACCACCAAGAAATATCTTTAGCTCTTATCCCCATCAGTCTCTTCGACCAACTCAACGAGTCCATGAAGTCAACGAACGCTCCTGACTTGGGTAGGTGAGAACTAAACCACTTATAAAACAAGGGTTCATAACAATTCACTAATCCTCCTTTTCTATTCTCATTTTGGTGATGCACTGAATGAAATAAATCTCCTAGCAAGGTCGGCACTGAATTTCCCAACACGAAGAGGCGTATTGCGTCTACGTCCACAAATTTTGCAACATTAGGGAACAGGATAATCCCATACACACAAAGAGCCAACACAGCATTGAAACCTCTCTGATCACCATCTTCAAGCTTCTTCTTGGCTTCTCCCACTAAGAAAATCAAATGAAAACCACTGACTCCTCCCTTCTGACACATATTAGACTTCAAGGCTGATTTCCCCAAATATGTGGCTGAAGCAACCATGCTGAGATCTGGAAGAAACTCGGAACTATAGAATAGCAACTGCGGCTTGATAGGAACTCTGAGAAAACTGGCAATCTCCTCCAAAGTAGGGACCAAAATATAATCTGGGAATGTGAAACACCTCAATGGAGGGTCATAGAAATGCAACAATGTAAAGAGAGCATCGTGTTGATCTTTGGAGAGAACCATGACGAAACTTAGAATCAAACCGTAATCCTTCCGGAATCCTTCTAGAGAATCGTGATCCATTAACTTCATCAGCTGCTGAATGGGATCCAAGCAAACCACAGGAACCTTGTAGGCGACGTGTCTTTTTATGCCAATATCCATCTTAGGAGAACCAGAGAAACCCGACCGGAATCAAGAAGAAGATATAAACCCCTAGAAATGGATAAACATGTATTAAATGATGTGAATGCAAATGATGTGATATAATACAGTGACATGGAAATCAGGATTGTTGTATCTGCTTGAACAACTGTCGGGTTGCACTGTCTGAAGAGACACCCACTGAGGAATATAATACGAGATCAAAGCTCTGCTCCAGAAAACCGGGTTGGTTGAAGGTTAAGGTTTCCTGAATTTAGCCGGCCCTTCACTGGTAGGTTCTAAGAACAGAAGTTCATCGGCTTCAGTCCTTCAGTCGAGAATAATACGTTTACCACTGAAGGTTTGGCATTATTACTGGATAAAAGACCTCCACTGACTCTCCTCTACAGGACATCCTAAAGCATGTTCCCAGCCTCGGGGTCCTCGGATTGTGCAGCGAGAATGCGCCCACCAGAGCTAACATAATCGCGTCTCGGAGGAGAGGCCTTGACACAGTTCTCAGGAAATGGTCACCAGAGTCGACGATTTCTAAAGGAACATCTGTCGTTATGGAACACCCATAGGACATAATATATCCAAAAGAAACCTCGTCTGGGCATGGGTCTTCGTGAACGACTTAACATAGCAACATGCCACGCAAGCCTCATGACTATCCACTCTAAAACCTGTGTGTACGCTCAAGCCTGGGTAGTGGGTTTATCTCTCATACAACATCCCACCCCAACAAACAACCAACCCACAGAACCCACAGATACAACAAACATATGTACATGAATGCAATAAGGTAAAGTAGGTAAATGCTGAAAAATAAATAACTGTACAAGAGAATAAACACCCAACAAACAAGAAACCTACAAAAGCTAGGAGGGACTCGCTTAGGGAAACCAGAGATTCTAGGTTCAGTCCCCAGCAGAGTCGCCAGTTGTCGCAACCTAAAAAAAAGAAGAGATGCGAAAAAACAACCGGCGAAAAAATAATGACAAAAGAGTTGCCACCGTGCGTTATTTATCCCAAAGGAGGGAAGGGAGACGCTCGAAGAAAACCTGGAGAAAGGAAAGGAAAAGACAAGGTCTCGCAACCAAATCTTGGGTTCGGGAGTCGATTATGCGAAGGGAAGGTATTAGCACCCCTACGCATCCGTAGTACTCTACGGGATCCACTCTTGTTGTTCTTGTCTAAAGGGTGTAGGTATATCTAATGTATTATTTACTAAGAGAAGAGGGTCAAAGAAAATGACTCGCACTGATGTCGCATCCACTGCATACGTATCTCATATGAATATGAGAATTAGAGTCTTCATAGCTCGGCTACCTATGTGTTAAGGAGATGTGTGCTCGCTAAGACATTGTGTCTTATGCCTACGTATCTCATCTGGAATGAGAATCAGAGCAAAATGTAGTTCAACTAACTACGGGAACAAGGGTCTCGATTGCAACTAGGGCAAGATAAAGGGAAGGTCTCGATCGCAACGAGGGCGAAAGCAAACAAGAATTAGTTGTTAGTTGTCAGTCAAAACTCGGCAAGACATCGCATCTCGTGCCTACGTATCTCATCTGAGCATGAGAATCAGAGTTGTCGTAGTTCGTCTAACTAGGGGTTAGGGATTGCCATCTGAACATGGACTTACAAAGGAGGACACCAGTTGTGCCAAAGGAGAGTGGGCAATGTGTTCACGTCCTAGCAATAGGTGTCGCAGATTGCTGAATCGAGTCTTAGGCAGTTAACTCTTTGCAATAGAACGGAGTGACATGCCACAGGATCGGAGACGCACGGAAGGTCTAAAAAATGGGGAAGCTTGTCCCTAGAGTTGTCATGCAATGTGGACCTATTTGTTAGGATTTACAAATGGGAACATCTACCTAATGTTAGCATGCAAAGAAATAAGGGAATTCTACCTATGTTATCATACAAAGAATAAGGAAATGCTACCTATGTTATCATATAAAGAATAAGGGAATTCTACCTATGTTATCGTACAAAGGGTTCTACCTAATGGGTGCTACCTAAACGGAACAAGAGTCGACGGATGGAGCAAGGAGAGGAGTCACGAATAAGGGTAGATGGCGATGCCTAAGGCAATCGACTTACAGGTGGATGGCGATGCATGAAGCAATCGACTTACAAGAGAAATGGCGATGCCTGAAGCAATCGACTTACAAAAGAATGGATGAATACGTGCTGGTTCTATTAAATTTTGAAAATGATTACTCGACGTTGGATCGAGGTTTTGATCTTGTTTTGAAATGGTTATCGGATGTTCATTTTAATTCTTGTATTAACAGATGAATAAAGAATGAAAGAATAAACATTATACACTTCATGGGAGAGGGGTACATTTGTTATGAATGGGGATTGTTCATGGCAATCAAACAATAAATATATATGCCTCATACATCATACAAGTAGGCCACAGTTATCAAACAATCGGATATATAAACAAGTATATGATCAAATCAAATAATCAATGAATGAAATGAAGGAGCATTAGACAATGCATGAGAAGTATAAACATGTTAATCAATCAAACAATAGAAGCATGGATGAAAAAAACAAGTATAAAAAATATCAGATGAATCAGACAGGTGAAACTATGCACACAAAGGATCACTGAATAATTTAATCGGGAAATGATGCAAGGTTCAAATAAAATCAAGATGAAAGGCCTCTAATACATGGCATATGAGATGGACAAGGGAGGATCAAAAGATCTCTTCAATTGCCCTAAGCAATCTCTAAGTCAAACATCGATCATAGAAAAGTCAACCAAAAGGTCAAGTCAACTTAAAAATTATCAAATCAATAGTAAATTAATCAAGAAAATTACGAAAAATTAAACTAAATGAGGTGGGGTCAGGACATCATCATCCCCCAAAAATATTTTTAAAAATAATGAAAATTAGTGTATAAATTAATTGAAATAAAACAGAAGTCAAATGAAAAGTCAACCAAGCAAACTAGGTCAAAAATAAATCCAAAATAAATTGAAAATGGGAAATAAAATTCCAAGAAAAGGTCAGTTTGACCATGAGACATTGGTCAACCCTCCTCCCAAAAATCAGAACCTAAAAATAATTCTAAGTCATGAAAATAAAATTAATAAAAAAATGTGTGTTAAAATGATCCATTTGAAATAAATAATTAAAATAAAATATTAACATTAAATAAATATGAAAATAAAAAATAAATAAAATTAAATAAAACATTAAGAAATATGGAAAATATTTTTTTGGTATTTTTATGAATAAATAAAATATTTTACTAATTAAAAACAAGGCAGAAAATAAAAATGAAATTAAAAAAAGAAAATGAAAATAGGATGGATTATGCTGGTGGGCCAAGCGTGGAGGTGGAAAAAGCAATTGGCGCCGAGGCCCATGGTCCATATGACTATTCAGCGTGTGGCATAAAATTGAAGTAACGTTTTAATCTAAAAATCATGTAAACATGCAGGTCAATTGGTCATGTGGAATTTTAAGTCACTAAATGACAAAAGCGAATGGGCGGACGAGATCATAAGGTGAGCGCGTGATCCAGCGGCTTACAGAGTGACACGACATTGTCTCTTTCATGCAAACTAAACCCTAGGCCCATGCAGCTAAAACGCGTGAAAAACGCAGCGTGTTCTTCCATTTTTCCACATAACAATGCTCATACTATAGTGTACCAAATGTCATGAAGTAAAAACCAAAGTTCTAGTATGGAACGAGTAGATCATCATGGTATTTTATTTCAGTGAAAATAATGGCCTTAGCATGAAGAAAAGTGAGCAACAAGACAAGCATATGAACATGAATATGGGTAGAAAACAACAACATGAACTCAAGCTCAAAAACAATGCCTCATGGTGAGGGCTTCATAGACAAGCATGGCATATTATTGGCAACATAAAAGCAAGCATGGCATGGCATGGTAATGGCATGAAAAAAAACAGTGATAAGCATAGCATAATGGTGAGCATAAGAAGTTATTCATGTCCATGGAAGAAAGAGTAAAAGCTTACCTAGTGGAAAACAGTCCACTGCCTCTTGATATTGGAGGAATGGAAAGAGAAGGAAGATACTCTTGGTACTTGTGCAATGGAAGAGGAAAGAAATGGATCGAACTTGCCAACTTTCCTTTGCTTGCCTTGCTCTGAAGTTTTTGCAGCCACCACTACTTCAGATTAGGGTTTAGAAGCTCTTATATATGTTGGATTAAGGTGTTCTTAATGGGCTGAAATGTTTGGTTTTGATTCATGCAAAATGATGCAAAAAGTGACGTGGTGAAAGCAAGTTCTTCTTTTGGAAAAACTTAAGTTAGTGGACAACAAAGTCCATGGCCAAATGAGGTAAAGAATGGGGTGGTAGTTTGTGCAGCATTATTGGTTGTCTTGGTCTGGCAAGGAAACACTCCAACAGGGTGACTTTGAGACTTTGTATCTTGATGAGTATGTGACCAAATGGCAAGGCTTAACATCTTTCATGTTGAACACAAGTTAAAATGATGAGTTGAAAGAGGTGAAAAATGGCCATAAAGTTCAGGTTTCATCATGCCAACAGGTTGGGCCAGTTTGGCCTAAATGCTGCCTATAAATTCAGTTCATGATGCCAACTTTAGATGAGTGCATCTCTCAAATAAATGATCCAAATGGGATGATTCCAAAAGGATGTGAAAGAGGATATGACAATGTACAATTGTCATGAAGAAATTATTCTCAAAAGATGCCTTGAAATGCAATAAATCTGGCCAAGAAGTCTTGACAAATTTTGCAGATTTTGGACTTAGAAAATTTTCTAAGTGTCCTAAAATAATGTCTCACTTTGACCAAGCATAACTTTCTCAATTCTAATCCAAATGGAACAAACTTTATATCTCTAGAAAGCTTGGAACAAGAGGAACAACTTTCATGCTGGAGAAATTTCAAGTGGAGCTTGCATCTTGATGGAAAATGAGCTTAAAGTGAGTACAACAACCATGAAAACTTGCCCAAAATGGAAAGTCAACTATTTCCAAATTTAGTAACTTTTTAATTCCTGATTAAATGATGAATCCATGATCCAACCTTGATCAAATTTCACATGTAGGCTCCCTTAGGCATGGATTTTGAGATTCCACTTTCAAAATGTCAGGAGTTGACTTTTTTGGCCCCACAGTTGACTTTTCCCAAACTGTGTGATTCCCGATTCCATTGATCAATTGAAGCACCTCTGGCTCAAATAAAGAGCTGATTTTTTGTATATAGACCCTTGTGGACATATGGAGGGCCATGGAAAAGAGTTTTACCCAAAGAATCAAAAATAGACTGATTTTATACCAAACCCTAGTTTAGGGCCAAAATGATCAAGAACTGATTGCACTGATTGCCAATGGATCTTTCTGAGATAGTTGTGAATCTTCCTAGGACAAGATGCCTCTCTAATCATGACATGAATGAGCCCCTCTACTTCCAACCAAACATTGCCTGTTGCAGGTAGCCATGAAACCCTAGTTTCCTGATTAAATCCAGATGCACACTCTGAGAGCTCTGAATCCCCCATTGATGAATTGTAGACCACAATAAGATACCTGGACCACCATGAGACCCTTGAGACTTGTATATTTGGAAAATGAAGTCCAATTATCAATCTTTCTTTGTGTGGGCTCCCTCTGGTTAAGGAGTGGTCAATAAAACCCTGACTTCCAAGTCACTAATGCAATATGCAATGAGTATGACCTAGTATGATGCTAATGAAATGTGAAACAAAATTCCAAGCTTCCAGAAAAAATGAAGGGTAAATTTTGGGGTATTAAACTTATCGGAAGAGAAGACGGGTCCTGAAGTTAACCCTATCAGGAAGAGAAGAGACGACATCGTTAGGGAAACATTCCAAAGTTAACCTTATTGGAACATGAGAAGAAAAAATGGGGGTCCCGAAGTTAACCTTATCAGGAAGAGAAGAGATGACGACACCACTGGGGATGTTGTTACAAACTTAACCTTATTGAAACATGAAAAGAATGGGTTATATCCACATGACTCATTCTAAAGCGGATGGAAGGCTTTGAATACTAATTCAAAATCTATGGGAGACTTTCCAAACACAAAGGTTCGGGTTTAAGAATGTACGAGAGATAACGTGATAGTTGACAACCTGCTGGGAGAGAAGGGCTAAGCATAAAGCTTAGACCTAATGATAGTATTGCTAAAACTCTGGTTTAGGCTCACGACGGAGGTATAATGGGATAAATAATAAAGTTTTGGCTTGCTAAGGGGAAGGTGAACAACATTTCTTCTGAGACGATACATCTATGTTTATTTCCTTTCTCCCTCAGCGACATAGCATGATCATGGCTAGATTCCCTTCCAGCTAATTCTATAACTACTTGGAATGACCTGAAGAAAGTATTCCTTGTTAGATACTTCCGCCTAGTAAGACCGCCGTCCTACGTAACCAAATTACCAGGTTCACTCAACAGGATTAGAACATTGGCTAATCATCCACACCTTTTACAATGGACTTCTCTACAACATAAAGATGACAATCGACGCTGCCGCCAGTGGTGCGCTAATGAACCAACCTTATCCCGAGGCATGCGCACTCATTGATAACATGGCTCAAAACCATTACCAATGGGGTATAAAGCGTGTACAAGTAAAGAAGAAAAAGACTAAAGGATGTATATACGAGGTCGGAAGCTCCAACCATATGAACACCAAAATGGATGCCCTAACCCATAAAGTCAAAAGCTTAGTCATAAACCCTTTAACTACTGTATCTGCAGTGCAACCCAGATGCGAAATCTATGGAACACCAAGACTTGTGACTTCTAAGTGAAGTCTACTAGCTAAAACAAACCCAAATCAGGCCAACTATGCCCAACAAAACCCCTATTAAAACAGTTATAACTCATGGATGAAGGAATCACCCAAACTTCTCTTACAAGAACAATAACCCTACCCTTTCCCAAAATTCTGCTCCTCAAAGACGAGAAGGTTTCCAAGCCCAAAAACCCTCACAGTCGATACAAACTACACCTTAGAAGTCAAAGTTTAAGAAGATTATGGAAGATTTTATCAAGAGTCAAACTTGACAGAATAAAGAATTCATAAACTAGAACGCCCATATTAATGAACTGATTTCACAATTAGGAAACAAGGTTGATTTTGTGGTGACCCACAACAAGATACTAGAAACCCAAATCTCTTAAGTAGCAAAATAACAAACTGCTCAGGCTACACTAGGAGGATTGTTCCCTGGACAACCTCAACCTAACCCTAAAGGCCATGCTAATGTTATTTCGATGTGAAGCGGAACTCAATACGATGGGCCTAAAATTCTAGAACCACCCAAAAAATGTTGTGACTACTCCAGAAAAATAAAAAGAGGAACCCGTAGAACCTGGAAAATAAAGAGATAAGGATATTAATTAGAAGGAGGCAGTGAATGATAACCAAGAAAATCGAACATATGTAACGCTGCCACCCTACATACCACCGATTCCATATCCACAAAGGCTTAAACAGACTAAACAAGACACCCAATACAAGAAGTTCATGAAAGTAATTGACAAACTTCATGTTAAGATACCCTTCACCGGAGCCATTACCCAAATAACATCATAATCCAAATTCCTAAAAGACATCTTAACAAACAAGCGGAAGTTTGATGATCCCAAACCCTTATAATGTAATGCAATTATTGAGAACAAATTAGCCAAGAAACAGAAAGATCCTGGGAGATTTTCGATACCATGTGTTCTAGTAAGACATGTCATAGACAAAGCATTATTGGACTTAGGAGCAAGCGTAAGTTTGATGCCTTTACCAGTTTGTGAAAGACTAGACCTAGGAGACATGCAACCAACTAGGATGTCCCTTTAACTGGATGATCGATCGGTTAATCACGCGATAGGTATATTAGAAGATATCCCAGTTAGAATCAGATAACTCTATATCCCTACTAAAGTATTAATAATGGATATTAAAGAGGGCGAAGAAATCCATATCCTTCTAGGCAGACCATTCTTATCAACAGTTGGAGCCATGATAGATGTAAAAAGAGGTAAGATAACATTCGAAGTAGGTAACGAGAAGGTAGAGTTTATCCTATCCAAAATTATGAATGCACCCGCCATGGATGACTCTTTTTGTGCAATTGATATCATTGATGAATGTATAAGAGAATTATATAAGGAGGAGCATATCGAAACAATAAAACTACTTTCGACGCCCATAATGGAAGACGATGGATTTAAGTTAGTTACGCCTTACATTGGTGATAGCCTTAACGAATGCTTAGAACTTACCCCAGATCATATTCTGAGCATTAAGAAACCCACAATAGAGCTTAAGGAACTGCCTAAGAACTTGAGATACAAGTATCTTGATGAAGAACTCAACCATCCAGCTATAGTAAATGCCAACCTTAATAGAGGAGAAATCGATCAACTCTTAAAGGTCTTAAGAAGATACCATGTAACTCTAGGCTATACCATCTCAGACTTTAAAGGAATAAGTCCCTCTGTGTGCATGCATCGGATTATGCTAGAGGAAGATTCTAAGCCTTCTAGAGAACACCAAACAAGGATAAATTTTATAATGAGTGATGTAGTCAAGAGAGAAGTATTAAAACTTCTAAATGCAGGAATTATCTACCAAATCTCTGATAGTACATGGGTTAGTCATGTTCATGTAGTACCAAAGAAAGGGGGTGTCACAGTGTTTACTATGGAAATTGGTAAACATTCGTTGGTCCTCCCAAGGCCTTAAGACTAAGGGTTACTTGCAGGATCGACCAAATGATCCTAGGACATGTGCTAGTGCAAGTGAGGCTTGTCCAATTCGACGGGATAACTTTGTGAGGAACGACTCCTAAAAGAGTATTGAACAAGCGCAAGTTTTTCCACACGAACGGTTTAAACGATGCTATAGCCTATAGGTGACTCGTGATCAACATCGCTACAACATTCAAAAGGTGTACACGACGAACACGCTTTTGGTGAAATCTATTATCGTAATAGAGTCAGTGTCGACAGAGTAAACGACAATGTAAAATGATAACTCAAAAGTAAATGAAATTAAGATAAAATGTTCAACGCGAACAATTGAAAAGTAAGGAAGTTGCATTGAAATAAATGTGGTGATTCACGTACATAGCACTCTAAAAAACTCTTGCTTCCTCGCGCTGGGAATGGGAAGTTTCTTACAAGTGGTTTGTTAGTACAAGGTGAACATCCTGAGCCCTTTGTGGGATCTTCTATTTATACTAAACTAAAGGAACTGCTCATAAGCTAAAACTCCTAAAAACTAGCAGATGTCATGTCACACGATATGCAAACCGTCATACCCATGTCTTGCAAATTGCTCCAGATTCTGGCGCTCTGATTCTTCTTGTAACTGCTGGTCATTTTCCAATTTCAAATTTCTCCCGCCTAGACGTTTAGGGAGACACTGTCTTTTACGCATTTGGCATGAAAGAAAATTCTTTATGTCCCAAACTTCACTTTAGTCGACGGAATGGCCTGTCGATCAAGCAGGCTTCTCCTGTCGGCTTTATCGCTTGACTTGTATTTTTTCCACTCTTGCTTGCCTCAAACACCTCTTCATCCTTTTATGGTGTATAACCCCCTAATTCACAGGACTCTATCACTATCTGCGCTTTCAGCATGCCTTAAAGATTTTTCATGGTAACAAAATGCCCCCCCAGAGATGCCATTTTCGACTGTCGAAGTTGGTGAGATGATGGCATCTTTGAGATGTCGACTTACCCCTTACTGCTTCCACTTCTACTTAGTGGGACCTCTGTTTACCCCACGCTGATGACGTCATATAATCATGACCAATGTCTCCTTTTTCCTCGAGACGCACAAAATCACGTCCCCATCATTTCACGTCTTTATGATTGAGACGTGTTTGCTATCATGCCTGCCTTTTCTCCTCCATGTGCCTGCAAACGTGGGAACATGGGAATACGTGTCGAAGGTGGAATACCAAACGCTCACTCTTCTCTGCTCAGGGTTTAACCCCTATAAAACCCTCATTTTTCTTCTTCTTCCCTTTTCTCGCCCTTTTGCTTCAGCATACACTCATCTCCTGTGCTCTGTGAAAACTCTTCTTCTCTAAACAAAAATCTTCCATTTTCTCCATGGCAAGCTCCAACAAACCCTCCGCTGCTAAACTCACACATCCTATCACCATTGATGGTAGAGAATATGTTCCTGAGCCTCCGTTTGCAGAAGAGAAGGCAAAAATCTGGCGTTCTCAGGTATTGATTCCTCTTTCTTTTGATGATGAACCCTTAGCGTTCTTAGGTCCTCTTCCAGAAAACCGACACCCAGAGATTACCAGAACAGATTCTTCCCTTTTTCCCTCCAGTCATATCTCTGAACCCGTGATTTCTGCTCAAAAACCCTTTTCCCTTCGCTATGTCGACAGGAACTTCAGGACTGCTCCCCCCAAAAACTGTCCCACGTTTTGTGCTTGGATGGATCGGTTAGAATCATAGAAAATCGACCATTGGAAAAGGACATGCATCTACACCCTTCTACAGATTGCCCGTTGTGGCCCTCCCCATTCTTGTGGCATGTTATTAGCTGTCCTCCAATTTTGGGAGAGTTCAACCAATTCTTTCCATACCAAGTGTGGCATGATCACGCCGACACTCCTGGACATCGCTGCCATCACTACCTTAAAACCGACTGGCGAAGTCTTCGACTATGAAGCTGTAGCGCCAATCTCCCTGCGGTTCGACGTTGGTGATTCTCGCAAGCCAATGTACAACAATTTCATTGATCACCATGCCACCTCTGCAGGCTCTGTGGCCGACGAGGAACATGTGGCTTTCCTGACCCTCTGGCTATCCCGCTTTGTCTTCTGCTCAAGATCTATGCAGGTAGCCAAGCACTTTGCTCTCCTGGCAACTCAACTACATCAAGAACGTGACATCGCCCTAGGCCAACTGATTTTAGCTTCCCTCTATGAGTCTTTGTCTGAGGTTGTCTGCCAAATTAGACTTTTTGACCCTGAGAACTCCAGAAAGAAAAATGTGTGGTCCATGGCCCTTTCTAGTTCTTTCAACTGTGGCTCAATGCCGCTTTCTCTAAGGATATAGCCCCCTACGGGATGAGGAGGGTTGCGTGTCCCCCAGAGGAATGACACCTTATTTGGAAACCGTTGATCCCTCTGACGCCCATCGATAAACACTTCCCCGACCTCCAAGTGTTTCGACTTTTGTTCAACATCATGCTGACCCGTGTCGACTTTCTACCTTCTATGGCCTCTTTCAGCCGTCGAACTGAGGGTCCTGCATGGCTCACCAGGCCTTTTCCTCCGACTGAAGAGGAACATAGAGATGAAACCTTCCTCATTTAGAGGCGTCTTCTGGTCCCTCGATTCCTGTCGGCTGAAACCTCTAGCAGCAATCCTGGCTTAGTGGCTTATCAGCCTAACTTGGTGCCCAGGCAATTTGGCCTTTGCGAATTCATTCCCAAGTCCTTGTTCTCTTCTCAAGAATTGCTCACCAATATCCTCTATGGTCAACCTTGGAGTGAGATCCAAGGGGAACTTGAAACCATTTGGGAAAACCGACCACGGCTCCCCTCTATTCCTTTTCGACCAGCCTACTTCTGTACAAAAGAATTCCATGATTGGTGGCAGTCGTATTTTACTATTTATATTGGCGCTCCTGAGGCCAAACTATCTGAATTAACTCAAGCTTTTGTTTACTTTTAGGCGAAGTCGACCAAGTGTAAGGCTCTTCATGTCAAACAAATTCGCACTTTCCAAAATTATTTCCAAGTTGTGTATCGACCAGATAATCTTCGTCGAACCATCTGGGAGGTCACGGTCGAATTAAAGGAGAAAGTGACCGACAGGCTCCCAAAAATTAAACTCCCAGGTTACGCGAAAGACAAGTATATTTACGCCCTTCATTTTGGAAACCTCAAGTCCCCTCCTTTTCCATCTAGCCCCTTAGCTTTGGCCTTTGGCCATTTGATCCCGGAGTGGTTTTATTGTCCTATTTCTCACGTTCAAAACGCTTATAAGAAGAAGGCCTACAAAGTGGTCCCGACGAAGCATTATCTACCTGATTACTCAGGGCCACTTCATATTGATCCTCAATATGTTAGCGTGTTCGAATCCACACAACTTGGTAACCCTTTTCTGGAAAGTTAAACTTCCTCTTAGTTGGATTTCATCACTCACTTGTGTTTCTTCTATTTCTTTGCAGCGATCCCTTTAGACCATGTGGGTCCTACTCCTGCTAGAGAACCTACTCCTTCGACACAAGAGGCTCAGGCACGACTTTGGTTGGGTTGCCGTTTCTTTTAGCTTTTAATTGTTTATTCTTTCATGCTCCTGAGAAATCATCTGACGATGATGAGCGCCTTATTGCTCAAGTCTTGAAAAAACCCAGTTCTTCGGTATGCACCTATATGAAACAACCTCATTTCCCCTTGTGATTGTTTAAGGGAAACACTACATGGTCTCTTATTTCTCATTTATGTGTAAGGTCAACAACGTTCGATAGACCCCACCGTCTCCTCTCACTTTAAAAAATCCAAAAAACACAAACGCTCTACCGACACAGGCTCTAAGGTATTCCTTGTCGGCTTGTCTGACCTTCTGGCTAGAATTTTTGCTTATGACCTTTCTTCGTATCTTCAGCCAACTTCCCAGCCATCTTCTCTACACAAATCAAAGAGCCACCATGGCCACAAAGGGAAGAAACATGACTCTCCCTCTAGGAATGGCGAAGCCAAGAGAAAGAAGCACCATAAAGAAAAAGAGGCCCCTGCTGTAGATGTCGGCCCCATTATGGTTGACACTTCCATTCTCGACAAGGTCCCTGATCCAGCTGTGGGGGCTTCACAGTCGACTGACCCCTCCCCTACTGCTGCCTTGGGGAAATAAAATCAGGATGTCGTCTCCCCTGCATCGACACAGGTAATTACTTGTTTTCCTGTCCATTCCCTTGGACTATTGTACTTCTCTTACGCCCATTTTTTCCTTATAGAAGGCTGATGCTTCTGCTGAGCCGACTCAACCCATTGCCGACTACACTTCTTCGTCGCCGGTTTCTTCTCTAACTCGCCCACTACAGTCTGTCGACACCGCTGGTGAGTTTATCGACTTCCCTATCCATATTAGTGATAGTGACTCTGACTCAGTCACTAGTCCTGTAACGTATACAAACTCCAGTTCGACTAGTTCTAACTCTAGTCTTTCTTCAGCTTCCTAGCCTTTGTAGGATCCAAGGGGACCAGCGGGTGTCGATACCAATAAGACACAACCCTCTCATACTACTCCTCTATCAACTGCTTCTCCTTCTTATCAAACTACCCCTCTGTCGGCCGCTTCTCCTTTGTCTTTCCCGGGGATGGCGATAAAGCCTTCTTCTTTAGAAGCAATTGCCAGGCTCCGTAATCTGGTGAAATCGCGTGATGCCTCTTCTGACTATGAGCAGCTTCACTCTAGAAAAATGGGCTCTGAGGCGACGAAGACCAAGGCTTTGATTGATAAAGTCTGCCTTCATGCCTTGAATCCTGACCTCCCTTTTATGCTCATGCATGAACCAGTTGTCGGTCCAGAGATCTTGCGCATGCTTGCCCAACTTAAAGATCTTCAACTCTCAGATTATGCCAAGCACGCAATGGCCGCTTTAGAACAATTTCTAGTTCCCATGTTGCACCATCTCGACAGCGTCAGGGAAACTGAACGCCAGATTGCTGCTACTGAGGCCTCTATGAAGGAAAAATAGGAGTTGGTGATGCACGTCGACACGGAGGTCACCAAAATGTTGGGGGCTATAGAGGAGAAAAAGAAAAAGTTGATCTCCAAACAAACAAGGGCCACTGAGATACGCCAACAAATTAATGCCATTCGGCGTCAAATTGCCACTCTGGACAGTGAGTTAGAGTCAATCACTAAGGAGGATTCATGCTTTATCGATGAGGTTCTAAAACCTGCCCAGGCCACTGTGGAGCAAACCACCGGTGATGCCTTAGCGGTCGGTGAAGAGCTTTTGGCTGTTGAGGGGAAGCTTGAGCAGCTCAAAGCCCACGCCGACACCTTGGAGCCTACGTCTTTACATTATAATTTTGAACTTAAATCTTTCCAATCCAAGTTCGGCCAATTTTGACCGTTTTATTCTTTGTCTGAATTTTTGTGTAATATTTAAACAATGGCTACTTGCCAAATTAATGTTATCCTTCTTACTTTTAGCACTGTGTATTTATTTTATGTGCCTTTTGTAGCTGGTTTCCAACATAGTTTTCTCCAACATAGTTCTTTCGACAGTCATTTAGCCTGTCAAAATCTTGACCTCTTGAAGGAGAGGCCTATATTTTTTCAAGTACTTTCCATTCACTCTTAGGATTCGCCTATCTGGTGCCAACTCCTCGACCCCGTAGGCGTTATTAGAAAAGGCCTGCAAAACCTTAAACAACCCTTCCCAATTAGGGCACCATTTACCCAGAATTCTATCATTTATGTCCATAGGCAAGATCACTCTCCAAACTAGATCGTCGACAGCAAACATTTTACCTTTCACCTTTCTATTGTAGGCTCTGGCGAATTTTCTTTCTGCCTTTGTAGGGAATCAAAGGCTAACATTCTCTCTTCATCTATGTCGACCAGTTCGTCTGTCATCATACTCCAGTAATCTTCAGAAGGTATTTCATATTGCCTTTGGGTTCTGACCGCCTGGACCTGAATCACTATTGGTAGCACTGCGTCATGCCCATATACAAGTCGAAATGGGGTCGTTCCAGTTGCTTCTTTTGGTGACCTTCGACATGCCCACAAAGCTTGGTCTAACGTCTTATGCCAATTTCTTGGCTTCTTACTTATGTGTTTCTTTATTAGGCTGATGATCACCTTATTAGCAGCTTCGACTTGTCCATTCGCCTGTGCGTAATACGGGGTAGAAGTCAGTAATTTGATTCCCATTTCTTTTGCAAAATCTTGCACTTTTTGACCATTGAAAACTGACCCCTATTCGGTTGTGATTGTTTCTGGGATGCCAAATCTGCAGATGATATAACTTTGGACAAAATCTATCAAAGCCTCTTGGTCTACATTTGTTAACGCCACGGCTTCGATCCATTTTATGAAATAGTCGATACCGACCAAAACATACCTTTGTTGTTTCGACGAGGCTAGTTTTATTTCTCCTATAACATCCAGTGCCCACCCTCAAAAAGGCCAGGGCTTCACAATTGTATGCAACTTGCTTGCGGGCACATGCTGTATGCCCCCATGCAATTGGCATTCTTGACAGCTTTTAGCAAATTCAATGCAATCCTTCAACATTGAAGGCCAATAAACTCCTGAGTGCATCAAAAGCCATTTCATCTTCAACCCTGCTTGATGCGCCCCACACGCTCCACTATGTACACTAGACACAACCACAAACGCCTCGCTTTCTCCCAGGCATTTTAGTAACACTCCTTCAACTGTCTTTTTGAATAGTTCATCACCCACTAAGACATAGCTAAATGCCCTATATTTTATCTTTCGATCTGTCGACCCTACAGGATTACGCAAATAATCGACTAGTGGTTTACGCCAATCACTTTCCTCCTCATCGTCGACGGCCAAAATTTCAAAATGATATTTATCTACGGCTCCCAACTTCATTATCGACAAATCTGATGGTGATAACAATGTCGCACGTACTTTCTCCCTTACTTGGACCTCTTCATCCTGGTCTTTCGACGCTTTGTACCCTGAAGCCTCCTGCACCAAATCATTTTCTCTTTGGTTCTCTTTTCGTGGTATGTGCTGGAGGTTGACTTGCTCAAACTTCTTGAGTAATCTGATGGTAACCACAAAATACATGATTAAATTTTCTTTAACACACCTGTATTCTTTCGATGCTTTCTTAATCACTAGCTCTGAGTCTCCCATAATTTTGACATTCCTTGCCCCCAATTCTAGCAGTAGTTCAAGTCCTATGATCAGTGACTCATATTCTGCTTCATTATTTATGCATACCCTGATCGCGACTTTATGAGTTGAAATTGGGGTACAAACTGCAAGTGCACAGTTCTATCGCGTAGTTTTAAAAGATATCGATCCCACAGGGACTTATGAATCGATATACCGTTTTCTAAGGTTACTTCGTAAAGCTAAGGCAGGTAATACTTTGATTGTTTGGGGGAAAAGCTAAAACTAAAATAAGATCTAAAATAAATATCTAATAAGCGGATATCGGTATGTAGTTCGTCGTAATTAGGGAATCAATTATTCGTTGGTTTCTTGGTTTTAAAATAAATCCTTTCAGTTGACACTATTGATTAAAAGTCTTATCTCAAACTCTCGCTCTCTTGAATAAACTATGATTTTATATTAACGTAGATGTCACTTATTAATTAAGTCAAAAACCACTTTTTGAAAACAATAGAATCCGTAGAAACTCTTTTTAAGAAAACACTAATCGTTTAAACACCCTTATCTCAAACTCTCGCTCTGTTGACTTAGGTTATATAATTAAATTCAAATGCTTAACTCTCGTCCTCACATTCAACCTTTAAAAATACTTTTTGAAAAAGATTAGAATTTAATTAACTCTAAAAATTGCTCTCGCCCTGATCTAGAATTAATGTCCAATTTACACTGTCCAGTCAAAAACTCAAACTCTCGTTCTATTGCTTTTAACTTCTTTATGTCTTTTACTTTCGTACAAAAACCTTGTTATTAAACCTGTAAATTGAGACCGTAAAAAGAGTGATTTTAATTTTAAACTTAATTAAACCAATTTGGTTTTGATTCCTTCATTCCGCTTACTTTACATACCGATACCTAAATAAATTAGCCAGACATGCTAAACAGGTCTAAATAATTATCATGCATAAACAAATTCATCTCAGGCAAGTAATATAAATAAACAGTAAAACAGGGCATATATAAATTCAAAGAATAATTAAAGAACCTGAGAAATTAAATAGCAGTCTTGAACACTCCATCACAGGCCGGTTGGATTTGTTCTTGAATTCTTCAATCAAATAGAAAAATAAAAGCGAAGGAATAAAAAAACTAGATTCTAACGTAAGGTTAGATCCGGTGAAAGGTACACAATAGTTTTCGGTGTAGAAACTACTGTGCGAAAAATTAATTAATTGCTGGAAAAGAAAATAGAAATTGCAAAGGAAACAATATAAAAATCGTAAAAGTAATGCTGTAAAAATGTGCTTGTACTGCTGGAAGAGAAAAAATGCGAAAAAGAGAAAATGGCGAAGAAGCGTGGAACCGCTGCAGGGTTTGCAAAGCTGATATTTATACTGGTCACTTTCTGTAACGGTTTCCAAAAGTATTCCGCGTCAAAGGTCTTCACGTAGCAAATGGTTAGGCGTGCAAATAGGACTCAACGTTTCTGAAGCCAAAAATATAGGAGAATGGTGTGACGTCCGTCACACCATGTGTGACGCTCGTCACACCATGTGTGACGCTCGTCACACAAGTGTGTAAAGCGTGACGCTCGTCACAGCCTTTGTGACGCTCGTCACAGGCACAACGCCTGTGCTTTTTGGGCTGGGCTTTGGCTTTTGATATTTGCTTCTTTTCATTCCTTTTTGCACCTCCTTTTCTTCCTTTTTTACTTGTGCTTCAAATAAACTACCTGAGATAAATAGAAAGAAAATACCGCGTAATATCTAATAAAATGAAATAAATTGAAGTAAATAATAATATAATTTAATTAAATTGAGTCCAAAAATGTGATATTATTTCATGTTATCAAACTCCCCCATACTTAGACCTTTGCTTGTCCTCAAGCAAGATACAGTATAGAAATCGTTTTAAAAATTTGGCCAGATGAAATTTCAAAACACACATCAATTCGTACTAGGTTGCATGTAAACCTTGTTTAGAAGTAACTTGAGTTTAATCTCGACATTAACAACCACCATCACAATCTCAGACAACCCCACCTTATGCAAACCAGTTCGAGTAATGCCATTATAGCTATCCTAGTTCCTTTACTCTTATTTCACCCGTTTTCATTCTAGCGAAATCACATTAAGCCCTTTATCTTTTCGCGCACATAGTGGAGTAACCGGTTAGTGATTCTAATCCCCTTTTAGCTAGAAGTTCTGGTACATAAGTCGGATAACTTCGTTATTCAGTCCATTGCAAATTGCGGGGGATCAGACCGTAGTCCGCCCTACCAAGTTCAGTACCAGATACCTGCTGAACCAACTCATAATGGATCTTTCATATTATGCTTTTGTATGATCTACAACCTTTAAATTAAATGATCTGGTAAGGATCACCTAACTTAATTAGTGCATTTCCTGATATATATATATTTTTTATGTTACTTTGGGAATCATTCACTTATATTCATCGGCTCTCCACCTAGTTTGCTATTAAGATGGTGCTGACTTCTCGTATAAACTACTCGGGGTTACTATAAAACTAAAAGTTCAAGGGATTGGTCTAATAGGTACTTATCCTGATCTAACATGTTGAGGTTCTTAGAGCGTTGTTATGGTAATAATTTTTTTGTCTTGATTTCACTCAAGTTTTATAAAATAAGCGACCTTTATACTTATTGGGTGTGTTAAGTTTTTGTTATGGCTCATGAAAATTTTGAGGGAATAGATAATAGAAAGTTTTCACACTTGGGACTTAACTTAAAATAAATCTATATTATAAGAAATATTATTTTATTATTATTTTTTTTTATAAGGGAAATAATAATGAAAAGAAAGATACATACTTGAAAAAGAAAAAGGAGGATAGAAAGAACACGATTTTCCCCCCCATACTTGAATGAAACATTGTCCCCAATGTTTTAAGGAAAAGAAATGAATTACAAAAAGAAAGGAAAAGGAAACTAAAGTTAATGCGGCCTGCCGCCTCTTGTTCTTGGACCGGGTGATCGCTGATGTACTTCTAAGTTGTCAAACCTGCTAAGCAAATCAGTGAACCACTGGTCGGTTATGGCATTCCTCTCTTCCTGTTGTTGTTGCATTTGGCGCATCATTTGCATCATTTCGAGATTCTGTGCTTGCATACCATCAATAGCATCCATGATGTCGTCGTTGGTTGCAGGCCTTCTTCGTCGACGACGTCGTGAGGATGGGCCAGCTGCATTATCGGAAGGGTTGAGCGGGACTGATTGTTGTGCAGGAATCTGATCACCTCGCTCCATTTCGTCGAACTCGTCGGTGGACGGGTTTGCTTGTGAAGGCTCGGTAGCTTCGGGAGCATTCAGATCATAGAGGTGGCGGTTGGGATTGGTGACATCGGTTAAGGCAATGTTGGGTAGAACGACGCTTGGGACTGCCTGGTTATTCACCATAAGATAATACCCTCCGCCTATCCTGTTCTTGATTAGGCGGCTGGACCGACAGTAGCCTATGTCCATAAATAGGGGAGGTAAAGATTCTAAAGTTTGGAGTCGGTCCCCTAGATTTAAGCCAAGTGCTATGGTGGTGATTAATCCGCCAATTACAAAAGGTTGACGGCCTTTAGCACATAAGGTGCGGATATGATGAAATAGGAAGGAGGCGGCGTTTACCTTAGCATTCGGTTCGAAGACGCATTCGAGGAAGAATAGTTCCTTTGCGTTGACCTTGCTGTTGTTCGGTCTTCCAAAAACTGTGTTTTGTAGGATGCGGATAAAGTACCGGATAGTTGGGTTATGTATATGGGAAACAAGGAGCTCTTCCCAGTTGTTGGCATCGACACCGGATATTTTCCTAAAGAGGTCGAAAGCGGCAACTGTGCTCCAGTTTAAGTCTGGAGGGATTCTGGGGTAGACTTGACCTTCTATGGGGAATTGTAGCATGGTGCTCAATTGGTTTTGGGATAGGGAATACTCGGTGTTGAACATACGGAAGGTTACGGTACCGGTTAAGAATTCGTCTTCACTGGTGTGAGTGTTGTACGCATATGAACTTAAGAATTCTAAGGTTAGGGAGGGGTAGGTAGGTTGATTATGAGTGCATAGAAAGGTTAGATCGGCAAGGCGGAGCATCCACTCGATACCTTGAAGTAATCCTAATTGTTGTAAACAAGTTGAATCAGGGTACCTGGTAGAGGTGACACCTCGTTGTTGGAAACGCTCGAATTGCTCTCTTTGATAATTATCATCTTCGGATCGGAAGATGATATTTCCGAAATTTTGATTTCCCGCCATACTGATGAATGAGTTGGAAGAAGTAATTAGGAAAGAAAATAAAATATATTTGATTGTATAGAATAGTTGTGATGTAGGAAGAAAGGTATGGTGGATATTTATAGGAAAAAATTTGAAGTTGGAAAGGGAGTGGTTGAAAAGTAAATAAATGTGGGTAAATGTGAATAAATGGGGAAGGTAAAAAGGTGAAGAGGTGTCACGGTCGTCTCCAACGTCTTTGTAACGTTCACTAGTCAGAAGGGTGTTACGCTCGTTACAGGGGTATGACGGGCGTCACAAGCACTTAGCGTGACGTCCGTGATAGATTGTGTGACGCTCGTCACACAGTTATATTGGCATGGTTTCTGTTTGCGTTCTTCATAATAATTATAGTAATTTATTTTTTATTATTTATTTTGTTTTGCTTCAGATTATTTTATTCTGCTATTTAAATTTTCCTGCATGCTATTCTACTTTGTATGATAGTGCATAAATATATTATATTTTAATAAGTTATGTAGGCAGCAACAGTAGAGAGCATTATTGATAGATATTGCATAATTCATAATAAGATAGAATAAATCAATAGCTTCATAAAATAATCATAATGTAACATTGGAAGGAAAAAACAAAAATGCGAAAAAGAAACAAATACGAACATAATTTGAAATAACATTAATAAATAATCTAACTTAAAACTAAATAACTAAGAAAAACAACTTCTATCCATCTGCATGATCTCTGGCCGGAGGAGCAATATCATAATAACCGGATGGTGTCTGGGGGTCTGATTCAGCATAAGGAATCTGGTCATCACAAATCTCATAGTCCTGGATGGATTCAGTGGATCTAGCAGGAGAGGGGGGTTTCGTTCAGATTGTAGAGCCAGTTATTGCGGTTATGAACACTAGTCCTAGGACCGGGCATGGTGAATAGGCAAAGAACTTGGTTATTAATTATAAGCTCAAACTCGTCAGACCCTAGGTTTGCTATAAACATAGTGTTGAAGAGGAAGGGTATACTCATAATAGTAATGCCACAAAAAGGGCTTAAGTCAAGCATAGGCTGACGTAATCCGATAGCATTACCAATCATGGTTATCAAACCGCCTATTCGAATTGGTGCTCGTTCATCTTGGATAAGGTGGTCTAAATTTGCTAGCATAAAAGTGGCACCGTTTACTGGACGGTTCTGGGAGGCACAAAATATGATGAAGAGTTCATCACGTGAAACTGTGGTACTGTTTGGCTTCTTCCCAAATAAGGTGTGGGTCAGGATCTTATGGAAATAACGAAAGGCCGGGTTATGTATGTTTCCAGAGAGAAACTCATGTTCCTCGGGATCGTCATTTCCAGTCAAGTTACCCCAAAAGTGTTCAAGTTCTCTATATTCAAAAAGTTCTTCTTGGCTCACTGTGAATGTATCGAAGGAGGTAGGGAAACCTAAAAGGTTGGTAAAGTCTTGAATATTAAATTGGTACTCCATGTTAAACATTCTGAACTGGATAAAACCTCTGCTTATTCCTTTTCCATGGCTGGGTAGATAGATCAGGGAGCTAAGGAATTCTAATGTTAGTCTCCGGTAAGTGACAAATTGTCTACGGATAGGAGAGGTTTCCCACCCAATCTGATTCAACAAATACAGGACACTTTGTCTTAGTCCAAGGGCAGTCATTGCCCAGTCATCAGCATACAGACTAGGTAGCATCTCTCTCGTGGCTAGTTCCTCAAACTTTTGTTTCTGAGCTATTCCTCTGAATTTGATACTCATACGATCAATTTGTCCCATCAGGTTAGTGTTAGCTAGAGAAAAGAAAAACAAGAGTTTTAGTCAGGATTTGGCCAAATGCCGAAAGAAGAAAAGAAAAGTTTTTAATAAATTAAAATAAATTAAGAAAGAATACTAAATAGAAATTAAAAGAATAATTAAGGAAGAAATAGAAAATAATAATAGAAAAAAAATAAAATATTTGTGGGTTGTCTCCCACTAAGCGCTTTGTTTAATGTCGCAAGCTCGACATAAAAACTATCAATTATAATCTATAAGTTCTGGAGGCATTTCGTCTAAGTGTAAGACTTGCGAATCTTCATTGTTTTCTGCATAGTGATAATGTTTTAGACGTTGCCCGTTTACGGTAAATGGTTCCATAGATTTGCCTTTAATTTCTACTGCTCCACTGGGAAAAACATTGGTGATTTGAAAAGGACCTGACCATCTAGATCGTAGTTTTCCCGGGAATAACTTTAGCCTAGAGTTAAATAAAAGGACTGTATCGCCTTGTTTGAAGATTTTCCTTGATATGCGCTTGTCATGCCATTGTTTTGTTCTTTCTTTGTAGATTCTGGCATTTTCGTAAGCGTCTCTTCTGAGTTCCTCTAATTCGCTTATATCAAGGATTCTCTTTTCACTAGCGGCTTTATAGTTTAAATTTAGATTTTTAATAGCCCAATAGGCTTTATGTTCTAATTCTACCGGGAGGTGACAGGATTTTCCATAAATGAGCTTAAATGGGGTTGTCCCTATGGGAGTTTTGTAAGCAGTTCGGTAAGCCCATAAAGCTTCTGGTAATTTCAATGACCAGTCTTTCCTTGAAGTGGCGATTGTTTTCTCTAGTATCTGTTTGATTTCTCTGTTAGACACTTCCACTTGCCCACTGGTTTGAGGGTGGTAAGGTGTCGCTACTTTATGTCTTACGCCATACTTAAGTAGTAGTTTTTCGAGTACCTTGGATATGAAATGCGATCCACCATCACTGACTACTATTCTTGGGACACCAAACCTTGGAAATATTATATTCTTAAAGAGTCTAGTTACTACTCGTGTGTCGTTTGTTGGAGAAGCTATAGCTTCAATCCATTTCGATACGTAGTCAACTGCCACGAGTATGTACTTGTTACCGAAAGAGGATGGAAAAGGTCCCATGAAGTCTATTCCCCACATGTCGAAAATCTCTACTTCCAAAACGCCCTTTTGTGGCATCTCGTCACGTCTAGATATGTTTCCTGTGCGTTGACATCTGTCACATTTCTTAATAGCTGCATGTACATCCTTCCATATATTTGGCCAATAGAAACCGACTTGTAGGATTTTAGAGCAGGTCTTGGATGTACTTGCATGTCCACCATAAGGAGCGGAGTGACAGTGTTGGATTATATTTTCTACCTCTTCTTCGGGTATACACCGACGGAAAATACCGTCGGGGCCTCTTTTAAAAAGTAAGGGGTCATCCCAGTAATAATGTTTTATGCCATAGAAGAATCATTTCTTCTGCTGGTAGGATAAGGTAGGTGGAACTATTCCGACAGCTAAATAATTGACGATGTCAGCGTACCACGGTGTAACAGATATAGCTAAGGTGGTTTCTATCTGTTTATCAGCGTTATTTTCTTCCAAAGTAGCTATAAGTTTATCGTACGAGAAATCATCGTTAATTGATGTTCTTTCCGGTTCAAGGTTCTCAAGTCTTGAGAGGTGATCTGCTACTACGTTTTCAGTTCCTTTCTTGTCTTTGATTTCCAAATCAAACTCTTGTAGCAACAGGATCCACCTTAGGAGTCTAGGTTTAGCATCCTTTTTTGTTAAGAGGTATTTGATAGTAGCGTGGTCAGTGTAGATGATTATTTTGGCTCCGACCAAGTAAGAACGAAATTTATCTAGCGCAAACACTACTGCTAGAAGTTCTTTCTCGGTTGTGGCGTAATTCATTTGTGCTTCATCTAGAGTTCTACTTGCATAATATATAACGTGAAGCTTTTTATCCTTTCGTTGTCCTAAAACAGCACCCAAAGCATAATCACTGGCATCACACATTATTTCGAATGGTTCGTTCCAATCTGGTGTCTGCATTATGGGCGCGGAGATCAATGCTCGTTTAAGCGTTTGAAATGCTTCTAAACATCTATTATCGAATATGAATTCAGCATCTTTCATTAATAGCCCGGTTAAAGGTTTAGTTATTTTAGAGAAATCTTTAATGAATCGTCGGTAAAAACCGGCATGTCCTAAGAAGCTTCGTACTTCTCTCATAGTTTTCGGAGGTTGAAGGTTTTCGATTACCTCTATTTTGGCTTTGTCTACTTCAATTCCTCTGTTCGAGATGATGTGTCCTAAAACAATTCCTTCTTGTACCATAAAGTGACATTTTTCCCAATTAAGTACTAGGTTTACTTTTACACATCGCTCTAGAACTCTTTCTAGGTTTTCAAGGCATTCTTCAAAGCTTTGTCCGCATACGGAAAAGTCATCCATAAATACTTCCATGATGTTTTCTAGAAAATCGGCGAATATTGCCATCATGCACCTTTGGAAGGTTGCAGGAGCATTACACAAGCCAAACGGCATTCGTCTATAAGCGAAGGTACCAAAAGGACACGTGAATGTTGTCTTTTCTTGGTCATCAGGGTGAATCGGTATTTGAAAGAAACCTGAGTAACCGTCTAGATAGCAGAAATGAGAATGTTTTGCTAATCGTTCTAACATCTGGTCAATGAATGGTAAAGGGAAATGATCTTTTCGGGTTGCTTTGTTTAGTTTCCTATAGTCAATGCACATTCTCCATCCCGATTCGATTCGTTTGGTTATAGTTTCTCCTTTTTCATTTTCAATGACTATTACACCTCCTTTCTTTGGTACTACGTGTACAGGACTAACCCATTTGCTATCAGATATAGGATATATGATACCTGCCTCTAATAACTTGGTTATTTCCTTCTTTACTACCTCACTCAGGATCGGGTTTAGTCTCCTCTGGTGTTCCCTAGAAGTTTTACAGTCTTCTTCTAGCATGATGCGGTGCATACAAATAGAAGGACTTATTCCTTTAAGATCGGTGATGTTGTAACCTAGTGCGGTTGGATATTTTCTTAAGATATGCAGGAGTTTTTCTGTTTCGAGTCTTCCTAGGTCAGCATTAACTATCACTGGTCGTTCAAGTTCTAAGTCTAGGAATTCATATCTCAGATTTTTGGGAAGTGTTTTCAGGTCTAGGGTTAGTTTCTTAAGGTATTGCGTAGGGTCCGGTGTTATTGCTAAACATTGGTTGAGTTTGTCTTCTACAAGATAGTCAGATGATTTGTCTTTTTCTATCTCAGTTTCTTTTATGCATTCATCGATGATATCCATGAAGTAACATGTATCTTCTATTGCAGGTGCTTTCAAAAATTGGGAAAGAATGAACTCAATTTTCTCTTCTCCTACTTCAAAAGTGAGTCGTCCTCGTTTTACGTCTATGATTGCACCGGAAGTTGCTAAGAACGGTCTTCCCAGTATAATGGGTGTAACTTCATCTTCTCTAATATCCATAATTATAAAATCAGTTGGAATGTAGAATTGACCTATGCGCACTGGAACGTTTTCAAGAATTCCTACAGGATATCTGACGGAACGATCTGCTAGTTGCACAAACATTTTTGTTGGTCTTAATTCTCCCATTTCCAGTTTCTTGCATATGGATAAAGGCATAACACTAATACCGGCTCCTAAATCGCATAAGGCTTTGTCAATGACAAATTTTCCTATGTGACAGGGTATAGAGAAACTACCTGGGTCTTTAAGTTTAGGAGGCATATTCTGGATTATAGCGCTACATTCAGCAGTGAGTGTAATAGTTTCGCTATCTTCAAGTTTCCTTTTATTAGAAAGAATTTCTTTTAGGAACTTGGAATATGAGGGCATCTGCGTAATAGCTTCTGTAAACGGAATTGTGACGTTTAATTGTTTTAGTAGGTCAACAAATTTTTTGAATTGGCCCGCATCTTTGGTTTTAATAAGCCTTTGAGGGTAAGGGATCGGTGGTTTATAAGGTGGTGGAGGTACATAAGGTTCCTTCTTTTCTACGGTTTCCTTATTACTCTCTTCTTTTTCCTTAGGTTCACTTTCTTCCTCAGTTGACTTTTTAGAGTTTTGGTTTTCTGTCCTTGGGTCAGACGGTCCTTCCACTTCCGTTCCACTTCTTAGTATAATTGCATGAGTGTGGCTTCTTGGGTTAGGTTAGGGTTGGCCAGGAAATGTACCAGTTGGGGCAGCAGTAGGCGCTTGTTGTTGAGCTACTTGTGATATTTGCGTTTCCAGCATTTTGTTATGAGTAGCCAGGGCATCTACTTTACTTGCTAGTTGTTTAATTTGTTCGCTAGTGTGTACATTCTGGTTTAAGAAATCTTTATTGGTTTGCTGTTGAGAGGCTATAAAATTTTCCATCATGATTTCCAAGTTGGATTTCCTAGGGGCGTTATTGTTAGGTGTAGATGGGATCGGCTTTTGATATCCCGGAGGTATAGCTGGGGCTTGATTTGGAGATTGTCCAGGTGCGTATAAAGCATTGTTACTCTTATATGAATAATTGGGATGATTCTTCCAATTTGAGTTATAGGTATGCGAGTAGGGGCTTCCTTGAGCATAGTTTACTTGCTCCGCTTGGATTCCTGTTAGGAGTTGACAATCTGCAGGAGTGTGTCCTTGGATTCCACAGACTTCGCAATTCTGAGTTATGGCTACCACGGTGGCTGGAGGTGATACGTTTAAACTTTCAATTTTCTGGACAAGAGCATCCACTTTTGCATTAACATGATCAAGGTTACTTATCTCGTACATGCCAGTGTTCGTTTGAGGTTTTTCTACCATTGTTCGTTCGCTTCCCCACTGATAGTGGTTTTGAGCCATGCTTTCGATAAGTTGGTAAGCATCAGCATAAGGTTTGTTCATTAGTGCACCACCTGCGGCGGCATCTATTGTTAACCTCGTGTTGTACAGGAGACCATTATAGAAGGTGTGAATTACTAACCAGTCTTCTAAACCATGGTGTGGACAAAGTCTCATCATGTCTTTATATCTTTCCCATGCTTCGAAGAGAGACTCGTTATCTTTCTGTTTAAATCCATTTATCTGGGCTCTTAACATAGCTGTTTTGCTCGGCGGAAAATATCGGGCAAGAAAAACTTTCTTCAACTCGTTCCATGTGGTGACTGAGTTGGAAGGAAGAGATTGAAGCCATCTTCTAGCGCTATCTCTTAACGAGAAAGGAAAAAGACGAAGTCGAATTGCCTCAGAAGTGACACCATTAGCTTTAACAGTATCAGCATATTGGACAAATACGGATAAATGAAGGTTTGGATCCTCGAAAGGATTTCCAGAGAATTGGTTCTGTTGCACTGCCTGCAACAGTGAAGGTTTAAGTTCAAAGTTGTTTGCTTCGATTGCGGGTGGAGCAATACTCGAATGCGGCTCATCTTGCGATGGAGCGGCGTAATCTCGAAGAGCACGAGCTGGTTCTGCCATCTCGGGTATCGAAGGAAAAATATTTTTGAAATCAGGAAGTTCAACAGGAGGGAGATTGTTTGCAGCACAATATTCCCGAATTCGTCGTAAGACTCGGAGATATAGTTCGATATCGTTGATTCGTAAGTAGAACGGCTCGCCTTGTGAGCGAGTGTGTGGCATACAAATCAACGAAAGAAAGAAAAGAAAAGAAAAATAAGCCTTAGTCTCTACAGCGTAACAGAAGAGTTACGATATCGACTAAATAAAAGTCCCCGGCAACGGCGCCAAAAACTTGATCGCGACTTTATGAGTCGAAATTGGGGTACAAACTGCAAGTGCACAGTTCTATCGCGTAGTTTTAAAAGATATCGATCCCACAGGGACTTATGAATCGATATACCATTTTCTAAGGTTACTTCGTAAAGCTAAGGCAGGTAATACTTTGATTGTTTGGGGGAAAAGCTAAAACTAAAATAAGATCTAAAATAAATATCTAATAAGCAGATATCGGTATGTAGTTCGTCGTAATTAGGGAATCAATTCTTCGTTGGTTTCTTGGTTTTAAAATAAATCCTTTCAGTTGACACTATTGATTAAAAGTCTTATCTCAAACTCTCGCTCTGTTGAATAAACTATGATTTTATATTAACGTAGCTCTCACTTATTAGTTAAGTCAAAAACCACTTTTTGAAAACAATAGAATCCGTAGAAACTCTTTTTAAGAAAACACTAATCGTTTAAACACCCTTATCTCAAACTCTCGCTCTGTTGACTTAGGTTATATAATTAAATTCAAATGCTTAACTCTCGTCCTCACATTCAAACTTTAAAAATACTTTTTGAAAAAGATTAGAATTTAATTAACTCTAAAAATTGCTCTCGCCCTGATCTAGAATTAATGTCCAATTTACACTTTCCAGTCAAAAACTCAAACTCTCGTTCTATTGCTTTTAACTTCTTTATGTCTTTTACTTTCGTACAAAAACCTTGTTATTAAACCTGTAAATTGAGACCTTAAAAAGAGTGATTTTAATTTTAAACTTAATTAAACCAATTTGGTTTTGATTCCTTCATTCCGCTTACTTTACATACCGATACCTAAATAAATTAGCCTGACATGCTAAACAGATCTAAATAATTATCATGCATAAACAAATTCATCTCAGGCAAATAATATAAATAAACAGTAAAACAGGGCATATATAAATTCAAAGAATAATTAAAGAACCTGAGAAATTAAATAGCAGTCTTGAACACTCCACCACAGGCCGGTTGGATTTTGTTCTTGAATTCTTCAATCAAACAGAAAAATAAAAGCGAAGGAATAAAAAAACTAGATTCTAACGTAAGGTTAGATCCGGTGAAAGGTACACAATAGTTTCCGGTGTAGAAACTACTGTGCGAAAAATTAATTAATTGCTGGAAAAGAAAATAGAAATTGCAAAGGAAACAATATAAAAATCGTAAAAGTAATGCTGTAAAAATGCGAAAAAGAGAAAATGGCGAAGAAGCGTGGAACCGCTGCAGGGTTTGCAAAGCTGATATTTATACTGGTCACTTTCTGTAACGGTTTCCAAAAGTATTCCGCGTCAAAGGTCTTCACGTAGCAAATGGTCAGGCGTGCAAATAGGACTCAACGTTTCTGAAGCCAAAAATATAGGAGAATGGTGTGACGTCCGTCACACCATGTGTGACGCTCGTCACACAAGTGTGTAAAGCATGACGCTCGTCACAGCCTTTGTGACGCTCGTCACAGGCACAACGCCTGTGCTTTTTGGGCTGGGCTTTGGCTTTTGATATTTGCTTCTTTTCATTCCTTTTTTCACCTCCTTTTCTTCCTTTTTTACTTGTGCTTCAAATAAACTACCTGAGATAAATAGAAAGAAAATACCGCGTAATATCTAATAAAATGAAATAAATTGAAGTAAATAATAATATAATTTAATTAAATTGAGTCCAAAAATGTGATATTATTTCATGTTATCATACCCCTTCAATTCTGTATTTGAACTCTGCTGGAATTCCATCTGGAGAAATTATGACTCCTCTTATCCCAGATCCATGCTTATGTCTTGAACCATCGAAGTATAACCTCCATGGTGCTAAGTCTACGTAATTTTGTGCCATTTCGACCATTGAATGGTTGACAAGGAAATCTGCCACCACTTTCCCTTTCATCGCTTTTAAAGGCACGTACGTCAGAGAATACTCAGTCAACGCTAAAGCCCATTTACCAATTCGACTATGCAAAATTGGTTTAGATAACATGTGCTTAATAATATCAAAGTGAGAAGATACATACACATCAACAGGCGTAATATATTGCTTTAGTTTCATACAAGAAAAATACAGACATAAACATAGTTTTTCTATATCGCTATACCTAGTTTCAGGGTCATTAAGCATTCAACTAAGGTAATACACAGGTCTTTCAACACCTTTTTCATCCTCTTGGACTAACATACTTCCTATAGTCGATTCAGAGGTTGCAATATACAGTCTCATTGGCCTATTCCTAACATGGGGGGCCAACACTGGAGGCTTAGTCAAATACTCTTTGATTTTGTTGAAAGCCTCTTGGTGTTGATCCTGCCACTTAAAATCCTCGTTCTTCAGTCGAAGTAGTGGGGAAAAAGCTTTTGCTTTGCCACTTAAATTTGATATAAATCTTCTAAGAAAATTTATTTTTCCCAACAAAGATTGTAGTTCCTTTTTGGTCGACGGAGGCTTGACGTCCATAATGGCTTTTGTTTTGCTTAGGTTTACTTCAATACCCTTTTTATGCACCACAAAGCCAAGGAAGTCGCCTGCCTGCACACAAAAAGCACACTTCAATGGATTCATTTTTAATCCACATTTCCTCATCCTTAGAAAGGCCTTACGGAGATGTTCAACGTGAGTATGTCGACCATTTGATTTTATCACAATGTCATCAATGTATACTTGCATGAAATCTTCAATAAAATCATGGAACATTGAGTTCATTATCCTTTGGTATGTTGCTTCAGCATTTTTCAAGCCAAATGGCATGACAACCCACTCATATGTCCCCAAGGCTCCTGGGCATCGAAACGCCGTCTTCGGCACGTCTTCTTCTGCAATAAAAATTTGGTTATATCCAGCATAACCATCTAACATACTTAAATATTCAAAACCAGTGGCCGAATCGACCAGCATTTCCGCCACTGGCATGGCATACTCATCTTTTGGGGTGGCAGCATTTAGATCTCTAAAATCAATACATACTCTTAAAGACCCATTTTTCTTGATGACTGGCACGATATTGGCCAACCATTCGACATACCTTGAAGTTTGTATAACCTTGCTTTTTAGGAGTCTTTCTACTTCTGCTTTCATCTTTGCCATGATCTCTGGGGCGAAACGCCTGGGCGTCTGTTTTACTGGATTTCTTCCTGTTTTTATTGGCATCTTTAACTCGACCAAATCCCTACTTAAACCAGGCATTTCGTTATAATCCCAAGCAAAACAATCCCTAAATTCTTTAAGTATGGATATTACCTCAGACTTTAGTTCTTTGTCGATGTTGGCGCTTATGTATGTTGGCCTTTTCTCGCTATTCTTGCCAAGGTCGACATCCTCCATGGGGTCTTTTGGTCGTATATTCTCTGGTGCCTTTGGGTCTTTTTCGAACCTTAAAGGTTCATAGTCATAAATGCAGTCTAAACGCTGCATGTTGACGTTTCCTTTAGCCAAAACTAGCTCATCTGTGGGCTCTGGCCCAATAGCCATATAACCCTCTTTATGTAACGCATAGGCTTCGACAGCCATGTTTTCTTCAGCCTCTAGAGCCGACTTTATTTTGTTCTCGGCAATGTATGCCAAAATCTTTCTTAGAGCTTCTAGCTCAGTCATCATCAGTGACATCTCCCCAGCCTGTCGGCCAGATACCTGTATAGGGTGGATCATCCAGACGTTCCATATCCCAAATGAAGCCATGAGTCTCATGTAGAGTTAGAGAAACGAAAGCTTCACTTAGATTAGCATATACATCCTCAGCTGGAAAACAAGGAGAAATGTTGGCCATCTTTTTCTCGAATTCCTTCTTGCCGACATTATTCACGTCTGATGCAGTGTTTCGCAAGTATACGAACGCGTCAGAGTAATATAAAAGATTATCGAATCCACAGAGACCAAGTGTCAATCTATCGTTATCTGTTGTTATGGTGTTTATCAAAGGCAATCAAAATAAGTGTTTTTGGAGTGTGCAATGAAAAGTAAAGTGTTGAATAAAGATTAATTAATAAAGACAGGGTCGAATGTAATTCACGTAATCAATGGATAATCCAAGTACTTGCTAATAGAGCTATTTATGGGCAATGTTTCCTACTTTGAAAAGAACCAATTTAACAGGAACTGTCGCTTTCACGTATTCAGAACTGAGTTGTACTCCCTAATCAAACCCTCTTATTGTCACTTATAAAAGGCGCGCATTGCGTTAGAGTAGTAAACCTATTTTTAAGAAATATAGTATCTTGACTAAGTTGAAAAGTATTATAACCTAGATTTCTTAACCAAAAGAGGTTCTCACGAACCAGACTCCAAACTTATAAATGCATCCGAAAATAGTTTTAAAATCTCTTTTCTTCTTAAGTTAAAAACTCCTAATGAACTAAACAAAGCGTTTTCGCTGTTTTTGAAATAGTTAAAAACAATTAAGTTTAGATAGACGTTGGACGGCTTTCGATCTTACCCAGCGGAATTGAAGTGTGGGAAAACTTAAGTTGAAAGTTAAAATAGCCCTTAAGTGCTTCTACGAACAATTGTACGGATTATCGGTTCAATTACGATCCTTACATTCTAACCTTATAAATTTAGTTAGACATGGTAAAGTAAAAGTGCATTAAAATAAATAAAAGTAGTGCGAGTGCAGAAAGTAAATAAAAGTAGTGCGAGTGCGGAAAGTAAATAATTTAAAGCGAGTGCGAGGAAATAAATAATTTAAAGCGAGTGCGAGGAAATAAATAAAGTAAAGCGAGTGCGAGGAAATAAATAAAAGTAAAGCGAGTGCGAGAAAATAAATAAAAGTAAAGCGAGTGCGAGGAAATAAATAAAAGTAAAGCAAGTGCGAGGAAATAAATAAGATAAAGACAAGTAATAAAAACCTGCTCCAATCGGAGGGTTGAATAAATTGCAAAGCGGAAATGAAAATGGCGGTAGGATTAACTTCCTTCCAAATTGCTCCAAACTCGATTACAGACTCTATCACAGACTCGATTACACAATTATGGTAACACTTCAATGCGAAGCGATTACCACTTTATAATACTGAATATATGCCTAAGTGAAACAAAGTTGCTCTGAGTTTGCCTCTGCTCTAAGTTTGGATGATTGTAAAAGTGATTTCGAGTTTCTATTTATAAGCAAGTAAAAAGATGGAAATGACAAGGATGCCCATCAACTTGAAAATGGGAGGGAAAAACTTTCCTCTTGTGGCGCCCGCCACAAGGCCATGGCGCCCGCCACAAGCACAAAATGAGGCGCCTTAGTGGAAGTAGTGGGGAACGTGGAAGTTAAGGAAAGTTGAGCTTGGACACGTCATGGCAGGGTCTATGGCGCCAGCCATGGGGTAGGCCACAAGTACAAAATGCTGAATTTTAGGGTTTTCAGCTCTTTTTCACTCCTTTTCTCGATCGGGGCTCCGATTAAAGTAAAAACCTGAAAACAAAGGAAAACATAGAAATAACACAACAAATGATAATAAAACAACTAGAATGCATGTAAAATCGGAGTCAAAAATACGGTAAATTTCAGTGTTATCAACGTCAGCCATGAAGTACCCTTGGTCAGCTTCGATATTTTCGACCAATCCATCTTCTCTCCAAATCACCAACCTTTGGTGCGTTGAAGATGGTGCGACACCGACACCATGGAGCCATTCTCTGCCAAATAAAAAGTTGAAACTTGGCTTAGCATCTATCACCATAAACAGTGTCGGTCTGGTTATTGATCCCACCGTGATATTCACCATAATCACTCCCATGGTGCTTTTTGTATTTCCTCCGTAGTCAGACAAAACTACGTTGTTAGATCTGATGTCGGTATTATACTTGCCAATCTTCCTCAGAATATGGTGCGGCATGATGTTGACAGTGGCGCCACAATCGACCAAGACTTTGTTGATCGTTACGCCTTCCACTTTGGCCCTTATCAGCAATGGTTTCAAATGATTTCTCATGGTGATTGTAGGTCTTTCGAAAACTGCTTATTGGCTTTCAGCAGAGCCATCGTTTAGCACGAAATAGCACCTGGGTTGGTGTAAAGCCATTTCTTCAGTGTCATCATCCACTGACTCCTCCACCTCAGTCACACATTTGTATTCTTGTGGTAAGATTGACACCACGTTGACCAAAATATCCAGACTTGCTTCGGACTCTGAATTAAAGTCATCAGTCACTTCATCAAAACATTTTTCAGTTGGTCGACGGACATACTCTCTGATCCGTTCTTTCGTTGTTGTGTCGACCTTCACAACAACCTTCTTCCCACATTCACCCCACTGGCCATGCCTCTTCCAGCTATTCCTCTTGCAGCCTCTCTTTCGGCCTGTTTACGCCTTTGGAAGTGTCTCCATTGAGTCCTTGACATGGGGTTCTTCCCCAAATAATTTTCAGAGACATGAGTCCTTTTTTCAGACTTAAACTCACGCCTGTAATTAATTGCTAGACCTCCTCTAGCAGCAACAACAACCCCTTGTAGGGTGTCTTGATTTTCTTGAGGCTTGATCCAAGTACCTCTAGGGACACTTGCTGACGGTACAAAGCTCTTAGGCCTCGCCTGGGTATTTCCCACAGCCTTTTTTGAGCCTCTTTCGTTCTGGTATTCTCTGGTCGGCCCGTTTCTCTTGCTTTTGCCTAACTGCAGCTTCTAGAAATTTTCCCCGGCTATTTTGTCGGGGACAGCACCACACCTGGGACACAAGCATACTTGTGAACCCTTGTTCTTGCAGCGATACAGGAAATCTACCAAGTCTTCATCAACCCTTGGGTAAACTTCAGCTATATCAACATCTGGGCTTTCCCCAGTTTGCTCCAGCATGTCGGCCTCATCGTATTCGATGATCTCGACCATGTTGATCTCGTCTGGCTCCACAAATAGGGCTTCCTCCTGGTGGAGAGGATCAACGTCGATCTTCATTCTGCGGCCAGCAAACTTCAGCCTGCCTTCTTGAATCGCTTTCTGAACTAGATCCCTGAAAAGGTAACAATTAGAGGTATTATGACCAAGATAGTTATGATACTTACAAAAACCTCTTTTCTGTCTTTGTTCTAACTGTGGTATTTTACTACCAGGTGGTACCGCCATTTGGCCATCTTTGACCAACATATCAAAAATTTCCTCACACTTTGTCACGTCAAAAGTGTAAGTTTTCGCAGGGAATTTTGGATTGCTTTCGACAGGATTTTTTCCTTGTGCAGGAAGTAATGATCAACACTCGTAGGCCGATCCTGGCTTTAACTCAGCCATGTCGATTTCTAAATCGGTCGATGAAGCATAATCAGTCTCATATATTGGGTCTGTTGCGTCGTATTCGACAAACGCTACTTTTTCTTTCTTAGACTTATTGTGTCTAACTTTTTCTAACCTTAGCCATTCGAGATGTCGAACTCTATCGGCCAATTGTGACATACTTTTCACAAAGGTTGGATCTATTTTCTTCCTAATGGAATAATCTACCCCTCCTGGAGCCATCTGAACAAGTTCATGTTCTGGCACTTGCGTGAAACATCTAGCCTTTAATGACCTAAATCGATTCAGATAATCGTCGATGCTCTCAGCAAACCTTCTCTTGATACTAGAAAATTCTGCCAAACTAATTTTGGAGTGTCCTTCGTAAAAAATTTCGTGGAACTTCTTTTTTAATTTGGCCCGTGAATCAATTGAACTTGGGGCCAAAGAAGTAAACCATGTGAAGGCAGCCTTAGTCAGAGAAGATGGAAAGTTTTTTACTCTCAAACATTCATTATGAGCTAGATCTCCTGACAGTGTTAGATATCTGGCAAAATGCTCTATTGTCAATTCACCAGATTCTCCCCCAAATTTAGTGTACTTAGGCACCTTCATTCCCATGGGCGCCTCGGCTTGGAGAATAAATTCAGCTAATGCGGAGGCGTACAGTGGCCTTTGCAACGTGGCACCCATACCATTTCTAGCCATAATCCTTTCGACAATAGTTGTCAAATTATTTTCCACTGCTAAGTCTTCTTGTCGATGTTGATCGACAATTTGATCAGCATCCTGGTGTCGATTAACCAGTACCATCTGGTAATGTCCTACGATTCCTGATTCAACACCTTGATTTTGAAGGGGTCTAAGAATTTGTCCTTCGTGGACTGTCTCATCTTCTACTGCCCCTATCTCTATCTGAACAAGAACAATTTTCCTAACCACTTGGGCCGTCTGTCGGGCCGGTGCCCCCAGGAAATTACACAAGCGTGTCATTTGATTTACCACCTGCCTATTTGTTTCAGCAGATTCTTGTATAACAGGATGAAAAACTGTGCCCATTTGGTTGGTTAACATGTTAACCAATTCATGGTTACTATCATTCATTTGTTGTCTCAACACCGCTATGGAAGTGTTCGACAGCGGCATAGTTCTGTTCTGAGTATTATTCCGAAAGTTGCCCCCTTGCGTTGATCCTTGCAAGGAGGGATTTGTGTTTTGGCGTTGTCTAAAAACAGTGTTGTACTTGATGTCGACTGATATCCTGGCATTAAGGAATACGACATTCCATAAAGATGATATGTGGTGCCAAAGCGAAGCACATAAGGTCTGAACGTTGTTGTCGTTGATCCTGAACCCCCCGGTGGAGGCAGAGGAATTGATGTTCCAACCGCACCCGTAGTCGACATTGTTGGGGCTGCATTTGTCATCGGTGGCAAAGTGGAAACCTGTGAGATTACTGTTCCCGTAGTGGATAAAGTTCCTCATGGTACTTCATCTATGTTAGCATTTGACATTTTCAAAGGGTCTCGTGGCTTACTATACAGTTTGCCACTTCTAAGTTTCATGCAATTTCGCAACTGCTCTAGCACTGTCCCATTGGGCATGCCATTTTGTTTATTGTGGAAATTGGTAAACAACCGCTGGTCCTCCCTAGGCCTTAAGACTAAGGGTTACTTGCAGGATCGACCAGTTGATCCTAGGACATGTGCTAGTGCAAGTGAGGCTTGTCCAATTCACCGGGATAACTTTGTGAGGAACGACTCCTAACAAACTATTGAACAAGCGCAGGTTTCTCCACACGAACGATTTAAACGATGCTATAGCCTATAGGTGACTCGTGACCGACAGCACTACAACATTCAAAAGATGTACACAACGAACACGCTTTTGGTGAACTCTATTATCGTAATAGAGTCAGTGTCGACAAAGTAAACTTCAATGTAAAATGATAACTCAAAAGTAAATGAAATTAAGATAAAATGTTCAACGGGAACAATTGAAAAGTAAGGAACTTGCATTGAAATAAATGTGGTGATTCACGTACACAACACTCTCAAAAACTCTGGCTTCCTCACGCTGGGAATGGGAAGTTTCTTACAAGTGGTTTGTTAGTACAAGGTGAACACCCTGAACCCTTTGTGGGATCTTCTATTTATACTAAACTAAAGGAACTGCTCATAAGCTAAAACTCCTAAAAACTAGCAGATGTCATGTCACACGATCTGCAAACCGTCATACCCACGTCTTGCAAACTGCTCTAGATTCTGGCGCTCTTATTCTTCTTGTAACTTTTGGTCATTTTCCAATTTCAAATTTCTCCCGCCCAGACGTTTAGGGCGACACTGTCTTTTACGCATTTGGCATGAAAGAAAATTCTTTAAGTCCCAAACTTCACTTTAGTCGACGGAATGGCCTGTCGACCAAGCAGGCTTCTCCTGTCGGCTTCATCACTTGAGTTGTGTTTTTCCACTCTTGCTTTCCTCAAACACCTCTTCATCCTTTTGTGGTGTATAACCCCCGAATTCACAGGACTCTATCACTAACTGCGCTTTCAGCATGCCTTAGAGATTTTTCGTGGTAACACACGGTCGTACAAAATAAAAAAGGAGAATCGGTAGCAAAACGCATAGAAAGCGGATGACGCATGTGCATAGATTATAGAAGGCTGATCAAAGTAACCCGAAAGGGTCACTTACCCCTTCCGTTTGTTGACTAAATGCTAGAAAGTTTAACTAGGCACTCTTATTTTTGCTACTTAGACGGATACTCCAAATTTTTCTGAATCCCCATCCAGCCAGATGACCAAGATAAAACAGCCTTCACGTGTCCATATGACACTTTCGCTTATCGACGAATTCCATTCAGACTACGTAATGCTCCTGTAACCTTTCAAAGATGCATGATGTCCATATTTGCAGACTTCCTGGATAAAATCATGGAAGTTTTCATGGATGACTTCTCGGTATGTGGGTCCAGTTTTAAAAACTGTCTGGATAACATAGAGAGAATCCTAGAAACATGCGTACAAGTTAATCTGGTGCTAAACTAGGAGAAATACCATTTCATGGTAACAAAAGGAATAGTCCTAGGACACATAGTATCAAAAAAGGGAATTGAGGTTGATAGAGCTAAGATAGAGATGATAGAGAACCTCTAACCACCAAAAACAATTAGAGAAATCTGAATCTTCCTTGGACACGTCGGTTTTTATCAATGCTTCATTAAAGATTTCTCCAAGATAACTAAACCTTTAACCGACCTTCTAATGAAAGACGTCGAAATCACCTTTGACGAAAAATGTCTAGAGGCGTTTAATCTTCTTAAGAGAGCATTAATCTTTGCACCTATTATGCAACCTCCTGATTGGAACCAACCATTCGAGATTATGTGCGATGCTAGTGATTTCGTTGTAGGCGCTGTCTTAGGACAACGAGAGGATAATAGATTACATGTGCTCTACTATGCTAGCAGAACCTTAGATGCAGCCCAACTAAATTACGCAGCAATGGAGAAGGAACTCCTAATTGTGGTATTTGCAATAGATAAATTTCGATCCTACTTAGTTGGAGCTAAAATCATCATATATATACCATGATGCCATACGATACTTATTGAGCAAAAAGGATGCAAAAACGATATTGCTTCGCTGAATCCTTTTACTACAAGAATTTAATTTAGAGATCCGCGATAAGAAAGGGAATGAGAACGTGGTAGTTGATCATCTCTCCAGGTAAGAGTATCTAAAACCTGACCATATCCTTATCAATGACGACTTTGTATATGACAGGTTGATAACATTAATCGATAATTGGATAGGTCATGAAGAAGCCTTAAATGAGGTAGCACTAAAAATTGAATTTGCTCGTGTAGTGACCAATGTACCTTGGTATGCTGACTTCATAAATTTCGTTGTGGATAATATATTACCTCAAGGGTTGACGTACCAACAGAGGAAAAAGTTTTTCCATGACGTGAAACCTCTTCTCTTCAAGAGAGGAACATACAACATTTTTCCTCGTTGTGTTTCTGAAGAGGAGGCACCAAATATTATAACTCATTTCCACTCTGCCCCTTATGGAGGGCATACCAGCACATCCAAAACCTGCGCTAAAATCCTCCAAGTATGCCTTTATTGGCCAACTTTATGGTGTGATGTGCATACCTTCATAATTAAATGCAGTCGGCGCCAACGCACTTGAAACATATTAAGGCGCGATGAGATTCCCCTAAAGAATATTCAGGAAGTAGAAATCTTTGACGTCCATGGTATCGATTTTATGGGTCCATTCCCCTCATCTATGGGAAACAAGTACATACTTGTTGTTGTCGACTATGTATCAAAATGGATAAAGGTCATCGCCTCACCCACCAATGACGCACGAGTGGTAATTAGGATGTTTAAGAACTACATATTCCCTAGGTTCGGAACACCTCACCTGGTTATAAGCGACAGTGGATCTCATTTTATTTCAAGATGTTTTGAAAAACTCTTGAACAAATATGGCGTGAGACATAGAGTAGATACACCCTATCATCCACAAACCAATGGACAAGTAGAACTATCAAATCGAGAAATAAAACAAATTTTAGAAAAAACTGTCTCACTTTCTAGGAATGATTGGTCCTCTAGACTTCAAGATGCATTGTGGGCTTATAGGACTGCCTATAAAACCCCTATAGGAATAACACCCTTCACTTTAGTCTATCAGAAGTTATGCCACTTACCCTTTGAACTGGAACACAAAGCCTATTGGGCCATTAAGGCCCTAACACATGGATTATTTAGAAGCTGGAAACAAACGATTGTTAGATGTTGGTTCTAAGTGTTGGCAGCAATTTTGGTAAAACAAAGAATGTTCACAAGATGTTATGTGTGATGTCTTAACATAAGATATCCTATGTACCTGCTGGAGTTCAAGAACATAATCATGCAGGATTGTTTCAGAATGTCATATACAATGCCATGGATTCTGATATTGTATTCCTGCTGGAGTTGAAATGAAAAACATAATTATGCACAGGATGTCATACACGATGTCATGACACCTGATGTGTTTGTGTACCTACTGGAAGCTATAAAAGGAAATATGGAAATATGCAGGATTTTTCCAGGATGTCAGACCCGATGTCATGACATCCTGTACACAGAACATTCAGTATGAATGTCTGGTGTTTTGTGATTGCACAATTAATGGCAATCTATGTATGATTGAAGATCTGATTAGCTGGCGCATTCAATCATGGATTACAACCTGATTTACTTATTTTCTAAGAAGATCTAACCCGCTGTTATGAAAAGATTTAGTTGGAAAATAGCTTTAGGGTTTTCAAGATGTCCAAGCCCAGCTGAAAGCTTCTATAAAAAGGGACTTAGAAAACCTGTTTTATAACACAAC